>NW_027195705.1:0-57500 GCF_038502225.1 Cherax quadricarinatus
TATGTATGGATCCTGCCACCACTACATCATTATTCAGTGTTTGTTAGTTACCATTTTGTCCTAGGCACATGTCGATTAGACACTAGGCCTGTTGTATAGGTGTGTGTATGTCTGTGTGTGTATGTACTCACCTAGTTGTACTCACCTAGTTGAGGTTGCAGGGGTCGAGTCCGAGCTCCTGGCCCCGCCTCTTCACTGGTCGCTACTAGGTCACTCTCCCTGAACCGTGTGCTTTATCATACCTCTACTTAAAGCTATGTATGGATCCTGCCTCCACTACATCGCTTCCCAAACTATTCCACTTCCTGACTACTCTGTGGCTGAAGAAATACTTCCTAACATCCCTGTGATTCATCTGTGTCTTCAACTTCCAACTGTGTCCCCTTGTTACTGTGTCCCATCTCTGGAACATCCTGTCTTTCTCCATCTTGTCAATTCCTCTCAGTATTTTTGTATGTCGTTATCATGTATCCCCCCTATCTCTCCTGTCCTCCAGTGTCGTCAGGTTGATTTCCCTTAACGTCTCCTCGTAGGACATACCTCTTAGCTCTGGAACTAGTCTTGTTGCAAACCTTTGCACTTTCTCTAGTTTCTTTACGTGCTTGGCTAGGTGTGGGTTCCAAACTGGTGCCGCTTACTCCAATATGGGCCTAACGTACATGGTGTACAGGGTCCTGAACGATTCCTTATTAAGATGTCGGAATGCTGTTCTGAGGTTTGCTAGGCGCCAATATGCTGCAGCAGTTATTTGGTTGATATGCGCTTCAGGAGATGTGCCTGGTGTTATACTCACCCTAAGATCTTTTTCCTTGAGTGAGGTTTGTAGTCTCTGACCCCCTAGACTGTACTCCGTCTGCGGTCTTCTTTGCTCTTCCCCAATCTTCATGACTTTGCACTTGGTGGGGTTTAACTCCAGGAGCCAATTGCTGGACCAGGTCTACAGTCTGTCCAGATCCCTTTGTAGTTCTGCCTGGTCTTCGATCGAATGAATTCTTCTCGTCATGTCGTTCACAAATACCAGAAACAGCACTGGTCCTAGGACTGACCCCTGTGGGACCCCGCTGGTCACAGGTGCCCACTCTGACACCTCTTCACGTACCATGATTCGCTGCTGTCTTCCTGACAAGTATTCCCTGATCCATTGTAATGTCTTCCCTGTTATCCCTGCTTGGTCCTCCAGTTTTTGCACTAATGTCTTGTGTGGAACTGTGTCAAACGCCTTCTTGCAGTCCAAGAAGATGCAATCCACCCACCCCTATCTCTCTTGCCTTACTGCTGTCACCCTGTCATAGAAATCCAGTAGGTTTGTGACACAGGTTTTCCCGTCCCTGAAACCATGTTGGCTGCTGTTGATGATATCATTCCTTTCTAGGTGTACCACCACTCTTCTCCTGATAATCTTCTCCATGATTTTGCATACTATACATGTCAGTGACACTGGTCTGTAGTTTAGTGCTTCATGTCTGTCTCCTTTTTTAAAGACTGAGACTACATTTGCTGTCTTCCATGCCTCAAGCAATCTCCCTGTTTCGATAGATGTATTGAATATTGTTGTTAGGGGTACACATAACACCTCTGCTCCCTCTCTCAGGGCCCATGGAGAGATGTTATCTGGCCCCATTGCCTTTGAGGTATCTAGCTCACTCAGAAGCCTCTTCACTTCTTCCTCGGTTGTGTGTACTGTGTCCAGCACTTGGTAGTGTGCCCCACCTCTCTGTCTTTCTGGAGCCCCTTCTGCCTCCTCTGTGTACACTTCTTTAAATCTCTTGTTGAGTTCCTCACATACTTCACGGTCATTTCTTGTTGTCTCTCCTTCCTTCCTTAGCCTGATTACCTGGTCCTTGACTGTCGTTTTTCTGCTGATGTGGCCGTATAACAGCTTTGGGTCAGATTTGGCTTTCGCTGCTATGTCGTTTTCATATTGCCGTTGGGCCTCCCTTCTTATCTGTGCATATTCATTTCTGGCTCTACGACTGCTCTCCTTATTCTCCTAGGTCCTTTGCCTTCTATATTTCTTCCATTCCCTAGCACACTTGGTTTTTGCCTCCCTGCACCTTTGGGTGAACCATGGGCTCATCCTGGCTTTTTCATTAATCCTGTTACCCTTGGGTACTAACCTCTCCTCAGCCCCCTTGCAAATTGTTGTTACATATTCCATCATCTCATTAACTGGCTTCCCTGCCAGTTCTCTGTCCCACTGAACCCCGCTCAGGAAGTTCCTCATTCCCGTGTAGTCCCCTTTCTTGTAGTTTGGCTTCATTCGTCCTGGCCTTCATGCTTCCCCCTCCACTTGTAGCTCTACTGTGTATTCGAAGCTTAAAACCACATGATCGCTGGCCCCAAGGGGTCTTTCATATGTGATGTTCTCAATATCTGCACTACTCAAGGTGAATACTAGGTCCAGTCTTGCTGGTTCATCCTCTTCTCTCTCTCTCTTGTAGTGTCCCTTACGCGTTGGTACATGAAGTTTTCCAGTACCACCTCCATCATGTGTCTTGGCTCCCATGTGGTTCCAAGTTCTCCCAATCGATCTCCTTATTGTTAAAGTCACCCATGATCAGGAGCTTTGCCCTGCATGCATGAGCTCTTCTGGCCACTGCAGCCAGTGTATCAACCATCTCTCTATTACCCTCGTCATACTCTTGTCTTGGCCTCCTGCTGTTCTGTGGTGGGTTATACATCACTGCAATTACCACCTTGGGACCTCCAGAGTGAAGTGTTCTCGCTATGTAATCGCTTGCTTCTCTGCTGTCTCCTCTCTCCAGCTCATCAAAATTCCATCGGTTTTTGATCAACAGTGCCACTCCTCCATAACCCCTGTTACCTCTGTCTTTGCTCAGGATCTGGTATCCCGTTGGAAAGATGACATCTGTTATCATACCTGTTAGCTTGGTTTCTGTGAGAGCTATGATGTCCGGTGGTGCCTCTTTGACTCTTTTGTGCCACTCCTCCCACTTATTTGTTATTCCATCAGCATTTGTGTACCATACCCTCAGTTTCCTTTCCAACACTGTGGTTTGGGGGGCCTGTGAGGGTGGGAGACCTGGTAACAGACTGGTGGATTCTATAGCTGGGTGTTGGGTGGAAACTGTGAGTGTGGATTGTAGTTTGTGTTGGGATGGTGTTCTGAGGATAATTCTGTGTGTGCTTGCCCTTGCTGCTCTGTTCTGCTCTGATTGACCTCTGCTGGTTCTATCCTTGTCTCCTTTCCTAGCTCCTTTCGCTTTTTTGTCCTCTCCCTCAGCTGCTGTCATTCTGTTTGTGTTCCGTCTCTGTCTAGGAACACCCTCTTGTACTTTTCCGAGTATTTCAACCGTATGTGTGTGTGTATATATGTGTGTGTGTATGTTGTGTGTGTGTGTGTGTGTGTGTGTGTGTGTGTGTGTGTGTGTGTGTGTGTGTGTGTGTGTGTGTGTGAGTAGCTCTCACAGTCGTGAGGTAGAGTGTAAATTTTGATATTTTTTTAAGCACCCAGTAATAATGTTTTGAAAATATCGGCGTCTATAGTCCATTTCTTTACCGATATCCATACCATAAAAATAGCCACTACCAACACCGATACTCTGGCCAATTACTAACTTGCTCACCCTTTCTCCTCCACCCCTGGATAATTTGTACATTACTTACCAGCAGGTTAATTCTTGGAATGAGCTCCGGTACAGCTAGTTACGGCCTGATGTGAAGATAGTATCTGTTACAATTGTGGTTAGGCTTCATTCATTTTATTTTTTTTATTAGTTAAATTCAGGATCAAGTTAAATTTCTATAGTGAAGGAGAGATCAGAAGAGGCTTCCACTCAGAATTTTAGTGACAAGAGGTTAAAGTCATGCGATAAGATTCGGCTCAACACAACCAAGACATTTTACGTACGGAGTACAAGTTATGACGCTCTAACACCCGGGGTTACCAAAGACAGAGGGTGAAACCTTGAAGAGAGAGAGATAACCTTGGCAGAGAACCAGCTTATGGGATGGCCACATTCCCTAACTTGACAGGAAAAAAAGCCGTTACTGTCAGTAAGGCGAGAACTTCTCGTATGTCAAGTCTGTCGGTATGGGAGTGACTTGTTTCACTAAGCATTATGTGTGACGTGTTCCAGTCACAATGTTGCAACACTAAACATTATGTGTGACGTGTTCCAGCCACAATGTTGCAACACTAAACATTGTGTGTGACGTGTTCCAGCCACAATGTTGCAACACTAAACATTGTGTGTGACGTGTTCCAGCCACAATGTTGCAACACTAAACATTGTGTGTGACGTGTTCCAGCCACAATGTTGCAACACTAAACATTATGTGTGACGTGTTCCAGCCACAATGTTGCAACACTAAACATTATGTGTGACGTGTTCCAGCCACAATGTTGCAACACTAAACATTATGTGTGACGTGTTCCAGCCACAATGTTGCAACACTAAACATTGTGTGTGACGTGTTCCAGCCACAATGTTGCAACACTAAACATTGTGTGTGACGTGTTCCAGTCACAATGTTGCAACACTAAACATTATGTGTGACGTGTTCCAGTCACAATGTTGCAACACTAAACATTATGTGTGACGTGTTCCAGTCACAATGTTGCAACACTAAACATTATGTGTGACGTGTTCCAGTCACAATGTTGCAACACTAAACATTATGTGTGACGTGTTCCAGTCACAATGTTGCAACACTAAACATTATGTGTGACGTGTTCCAGCCACAATGTTGCAACACTAAACATTGTGTGTGACGTGTTCCAGTCACAATGTTGCAACACTAAACATTGTGTGTGACGTGTTCCAGTCACAATGTTGCAACACTAAACATTATATGTGACGTGTTCCAGCCACAATGTTGCAACACTAAACATTGTGTGTGACGTGTTCCAGTCACAATGTTGCAACACTAAACATTATGTGTGACGTGTTCCAGCCACAATGTTGCAACACTAAACATTGTGTGTGACGTGTTCCAGTCACAATGTTGCAACACTAAACATTATGTGTGACGTGTTCCAGCCACAATGTTGCAACACTAAACATTGTGTGTGACGTGTTCCAGCCAAAGTGTTGCAACAATTATTCTCCCACTAAATATATTTCCTGATGATGCAAAATATCAAAGCAAATTTATAAAAGTATATAATATACGATAAATTCTTTACAGAAGACTTGGATGATACAAGATATTAACTTAGAGATGACTAAGGAGTTCATTATAAATCAGGTTCATGTAATGGAAATGAACGAAAGCTTAAGCACATCATAAGAGAAATATAAATTATGATAAAATACTGAAAGCAATGAAAAAAAAAACGAAGAGAGCTAGAAGAAAATCTTATCAAGGGTTTACCCACGCACAGTGTTGATAAATTCTTAATCATCAACTGTACATGTATTTAGGTCGCTGAGAAAGATATCCCCTTATAACGCAACCCTAGTCATCTCTGCTTCAGTGCACGCCATTAAGATAGTACAGAGTACAGAATTGATAATGAAGTTAAAAATTAGCGTTGAAGATATATAAGGATATAAAGAAGAATGTATATATTTTTTTATCTATTTTTTCAATGTTTATCGTCAAAGTGTAAAATAATAATAATAATGAAGATAATAATAATAATAATAATAATAATAATAATAATAAAATCGATAAAAATAATAATGGATAAGGCCTCGACTTAGGCATACGGTAAATTAGTTTAAATAACTATTTAACCAGTTATTTGAACATTAACATTCGTTAACATAACATTCGTTAATGTAAATATGTCAGTTTGACACAAACCTTCAGGAGTATTTATGTGGAGACTGATGTAAAGTGATTCTCTAAAGTATCACTTACATGAGAAGGAGAGCGAAGAGAAGAATGAAAGGAAAAAAAACATAGAGGGAGAATCAAGAGGAAAATGTGTAACAAAAAAGAGCGAGAGGAATGGAGAAGAGGCAATCACAATTCTTAATATGGAAACAAATATCCAGAATTTCTTCAGTAAAAATGTTACATTAGGATATACTCAGACCAAACCCGATTAAAATCTTTCAAATTTAAAGAGATCAGTGTTGTAAAATACACCAGAAAATTAGACTTAAATCCTCTCATATGTTGTGTTATCAAGTGATCAACATGGAAAGGCTGAAACTAAACATATGACACTCAGATATTATCGCATACAAGGAATTGTTTCAACTTTTCCACTTTCTTACCAAAAACAAGCAAATTGGAACCTACACATACCAACATCCACCCAAACTTATTTCTGAGTAAGACTGGTCTTACAGCGCTTGAGGAATAGGAGACATTTAAGTTCGATCCAAGCAAAGGATAGATAAGTCGAGTTCCTTGGATCAAGAGCCAGTCACTAGCAGTAATAATAGTTTGAGATTCAAGTGGCAAAATAACAATACGTACATACTCCATTAATATAACAACCTTCTTGTCACTAGTATACAAGATTTTAAAATTTTAAAGTCTGTCAAAGAACCTGTTTCTTGTAGCACTGTGCATAGGTCATCCACGCATGCAAATAGTCCCATGAAAAGCTGTAAGCCTTCTCCCTGAAAGTGTGGTGAGTTTGGTATAGCACTGCGTACCTTGTTCCAAGGTTCGTAGGTTCGAGTCTCCTTCAGCCAGAGATCAGTGTTTATATATATATATATATATATATATATATATATATATCGTGCCGAATATGTAAAACTGGCCAATTAACAAGAACTCATTTAAAATTAAGTCCTTTCTAAAATTTTCTCTTATACGTTTAAAGTTATATTTTTTTCATTATTGTTGATGTAAAAAATTTTAATTTTGCACCAAAAGAATCTTAGAAAACTTACCTAACCTTATTGTAACAAGCGCAATTTATTTTAGCCTAACCCAATTAAATATAATTTAGATTTGTTTACAATAATTTAATACTAAACAAACACAATGAAATATATATTTTTCGTTAGGTTCAGAATGATTTTAGCGAAATTATTGCATACACAAATTTTCGCTTGTCCTATATGGCAAGATGAACGTTGCTATTTAAGCCAAGATCGCAAGTTCTGCCTATTCGGCACGACATATATATATTAAATCCACGTTGATTAAATTACCAAAAAAATTAAAAATTGGTACCCAAACATACCAAAATTTTAATAAATTCCATCAACAGTAAAATTTTGAAGCCAATCAGATAAGGTATTATTCAGTAAATGTTCTGATTCCGACGATTCCAACTTTTTAGCTATTTCGGTAAAATTTCAAATGCGAATCAATTGAGACTAAACTTGCGGAGTCTCAACCTCTTAACATCATCTATAATATTTTGTAGAGAATCAGAACTTGCATTTTTTAGTTATTGAGTAAAAAAATGAAAATCAACATTAATTCAATAAAATTAGCAAATTTTGACTCGTTCCTCAAAACGGCAGCGTTGCCGTTATATTCAGAAAGCCACACCAGCGCTGATAATTTGAAGCCGATCAGATAAGTCGTTCTCTAGTTACGGGATAGATTATTTTACTACATCAACAAATTTTCCTGCACTCAAACCGAACTATAATACATCAGCCATTAAATATTGAAGCCATTCAGAAAATGTCATCTGAAAAGTATTTAGTGTGGTTTATCGAGAATAAACATTTCACTTTATTTTACACATAAACGTGTCAGTGCTGCGCATCGTTTCTTTTAATTTTTGAAACTAAACCTCTGAACATTCTAATAGTTACTCCAGCTATTCCAGGATACTGGAAATAATGGTAACAATTTTTTTGATAGGTCAGGCACGTGAACATTCTAAATTATGCTGTGAATTTTGGTTTCGTTATTTGCCCGATTATATGAGGTGTTCTCGAGTTTTGTGCAAATATAAAATAAAAGAGCAGGTAGAAAAAAAAAGAAAAACTAGGCACACACAAAAAAATTTACACATGTACAGGAGCTGTGACTCGACCCCTGGAACGACAACTAGGTGAGTACACGCACACACACACACATACACACACACACACACACACACACACACACACACACACACACACACACACACACACACACACACACACACACACACACACACACACACACACACACACACACACCTCATATTCATACAGAGGGATCGAACATAGGAGCAGAAAAGCTAGAAAGCTGAGGTGAGAGAGGTAGAAGGAAAAAACAGGAAGCACAAAAGTTCGGGTAGAGTTGCAAGAGCTGAGACACCCAGAGTTTAAGAACCACCAGCCACCAACAAGAGCTGAGACACCCAGAGTTTAAGAACCACCAGCCACCAACAAGAGCTGAGACACCCAGAGTTTAAGAACCACCAGCCACCAACAAGAGCTGATACACCCAGAGTTTAAGAACCACCAGCCACCAACAAGAGCTGAGACACCCAGAGTTTAAGAACCACCAGCCACCAACAAGAGCTGAGACACCCAGAGTTTAAGAACCACCAGCCACCAACAAGAGCTAATACACCCAGAGTTTAAGAACCACCAGCCACCAACAAGAGCTGAGACACCCAGAGTTTAAGAACCACCAGCCACCAACAAGAGCTGAGACACCCAGAGTTTAAGAACCACCAGCCACCAACAAGAGCTGAGACACCCAGAGTTTAAGAACCACCAGCCACCAACAAGAGCTGAGACACCCAGAGTTTAAGAACCACCAGCCACCAACAAGAGCTGAGACACCCAGAGTTTAAGAACCACCAGCCACCAACAAGAGCTGAGACACCCAGAGTTTAAGAACCACCAGCCACCAACAAGAGCTGAGACACCCAGAGTTTAAGAACCACCAACCACCAACAAGAGCTGAGACACCCAGAGTTTAAGAACCACCAGCCACCAACAAGAGCTGAGACACCCAGAGTTTAAGAACCACCAGCCACCAACAAGAGCTGAGATTTCCAGAGCTTCAAGAACCACCAGCCACCAACAAGAGCTGAGACACCCAGAGTTTAAGAACCACCAGCCACCAACAAGAGCTGAGACACCCAGAGTTTAAGAACCACCAGCCACCAACAAGAGCTGAGACACCCAGAGTTTAAGAACCACCAGCCACCAACAAGAGCTGAGACACCCAGAGTTTAAGAACCACCAGCCACCAACAAGAGCTGAGACACCCAGAGTTCAAGAACCACCAGCCACCAACAAGAGCTGAGACACCCAGAGTTCAAGAACCACCAGCCACCAACAAGAGCTGAGACACCCAGAGTTTAAGAACCACCAGCCACCAACAAGAGCTGAGACACCAACAGCTGAGACACCCAGAGTTTAAGAACCACCAGCCACCAACAAGAGCTGAGACACCCAGAGCTTCAAGAACCACCAGCCACCAACAAGAGCTGAGACACCCAGAGCTTCAAGAACCACCAGCCACCAACAAGAGCTGAGACACCCAGAGCTTCAAGAACCACCAGCCACCAACAAGAGCTGAGACACCCAGAGCTTCAAGAACCACCAGCCACCAACAAGAGCTGAGACACCCAGAGCTTCAAGAACCACCAGCCACCAACAAGATCTTTAATAGCAACCCAGTTTTTCTTCCATCCTCTACTCTCTTTAATCTAAACTACAGTAATGACCCAACTATTTTTCTGTTCTTTCTCCTATTCTCTTTCCCACTTGTAATCCCTCATTTCCTCCTCTCCCTCTTCACAGCAGCTGTAACGATACAACTTCCTGTCGCAACCCCTTTCATGCTATCTTCACTAATACCATGTTTCTCAACCCCTCTCATGCTACTTTCACTAATCGCATGTTTCTCAACCCCTCTCATGCTACCTTCACTAATCCTATCTCTCTCTCCTCTGCTTCAATTCCCTCCAGAAGCCAGTCCCAATACCAGAAGTCACAGTATGAATTCACAGTGAAGGATGAATTTTGCTGTATTTCGGCCGCTGTTTATAGCACAACCCTAGCTACCTGCACCTCAGTGAAAAATATCAGAATTGTGAGGAGTTTAGTATAGGTTCATAATGAAGCTAAATAATAGTGTTGCTGTTGTGAAGCAAATCAGACAAAGCTTTCACAAGTTATCATGTAGAAACTAATATTCCAATTTGTTCAATGCAAATGGAAAATTACGACACACACAGCCCAAATCTAATTCAAGCCTTTCATTAAGAAATTCCAAGTTTGAAGCTAAACTGAAGAGGCATTCCATTATTATCTCAGGGATGAATATGCTGTAACACACAAACATATTTAGCTTGAAACTGTTCAGATATTGTACGGTTCTTAACCCATAGAAATCACATAGCACCTGTGAAGTGGGATGCATTCTGACTCCACCCAAGCAAGGTGAGGATAAATCCAGTTCCTTGCATCAAAATTCTCTCTGCAGCAGCAAGAGACACTTCTCAGGAAGTACAATCCAGGTAAATAATATTAAAAAAAATATTAAATTTCGTGATTAGAAATGGCCAAATTGCACGTACAAATTCCATTAACAATAACAATCTAAATAGATAATATTAGTGTTGACATTTTGAAATAATTAGAAGAAGCTTTCTAATGTTACGTCAGTGAAATTTATAAAGAATAAAATGGGCACAGTACCGTGAGTGGAACAATATACAAATTACCCAACATAGGAGAATTAAACTTATGACTAGTTAATGGTACAGTCGGACCGACACGTCGCCAAAAACTTCATTCTCAGCTTAAGCCGTAGGAGAATTGGACCTGCCTCGTATGGGCCAGTAGGCCTGCTGCCTTCTTATGTTCTTACGTTCTTATGGTCAAGTATATATAACTGATCAAGGGATCCCTCACTTGGCAGTTATTCAAAGAACCTTCACCAAGTAATTGATAACCAGGGATAAAAATTTGAGGACTATCGGATAAGACGTTCTGAAGCCTTAAAGCAATCTCAAGAAAACTAAAGTCATAATATCAACTTGAGTTGTCAATATTTGTCACTTTTTTTTTCAGCTTTATTCTATTGAAAAATCTTTACAGTTCACTAAGAAAAAATATTTAGCTTCTTTATGAAAGTCATATTTAAAAAAAAAATCTGTAAAACTGGCAAATTGGCCCGTGCAAAAATAAAAAAAAATAGTTAAGATGCACCAATTCTTAGACGCTTTAAGACGACCAGAAATCTTCTCATGTTATTAAGTGAAAATAAATTTATTTAATAAAATTGAAAGCTTAAAATTTATAGTGCTCAAAGTGAAAGATTAATTTTCTCTTAATAAAGCCATCAACACCGAAAGTTTGAAGTCTATCAGAAAAGGTCATCGGCATTAATTCCTCTGAATCCAACTTTTCCAAGTTATCTTTTAGCAATGCCATTAAATATTCAAATTAGTGCCTAAATCTACTCATTTATTCTGTGGTTCTTGTGGAATGCATCTGCGTTCATACTTTGAAGCCATTTTTTAGTTATAAAAAAGGAATGTATTCCTATTTATTGTATAAAACTTGCAACTGAACTTTTCACGCCAATAACAACAAGATGTATCTTACGTCTACGATAGTAGTCATTCAGTTTGACGTGATTCTGGGAAAATTTATATTTGTCAGTGTAATGCATATCTCTTTTCTAAAACATGAAATAAGTTATTTTTATTTTATTAAAATTGACAATTTAAAAACCACAAAATATTTTTTTAGAGGTTTAAAGAGCATTTTTAAAACTAATGCAACTACAAAAAAAAAACATGAAGAACATTGAAAAATCGTTTTTTTATTTATTTATTTATTTACTTTTTTTGCATTTTTTAATTGAATGAATACTGTACTACGTGATGCTAGATTTTCGTTTATAACTTCAGAACACTGTATTCAATTGATTTCACATTTTAAACCATGATTAACTATATGTGAAGACTTGTGTAGCCACTGACATGTACCTGTTCTCTCTTTTCAGTAATATTTACATCAAATTCACTATTTCAGGTGTTGCCGAGACATTGACTATGTTGGTTACAGGTGAGGATAGTGGTGGTGGTGGTGGTGTGGTGTTGATGGTGATAGTTTGTTGGTGGTGGTGTATGTGATGGTGGTTAGGGTGGTAGTATCAGTGGTGGTGGTGACACCAGAGGTGGTAATGGTGGCATTGTTGGTGATACACTCATGCATGCGTAAATAAGTATATTATATATATACACAAATTTTACACACATACATATATACACATACTTATACACAAATGCATATGTATAAGTAAACGTCTTCACAAGTATTCATTTACAAAATTACATATGTAAATACACAAATACTCATTTGCATAAATACGCAAACAAATACATATATACACATACATGTATTCATTGAAGAGTACGCAGATATACAGAAATTCATATGCATAAACATACACACGTATACGCATATTTCTATATTTTGCTCCACTGGAATTTTATGACCAGCCTCCATTATTCCATTTGTAAGCACCGAAATTAAGGAAATGCGGGATAATGAAATACGAGGATGCCCTTATTGGATCGCTCAGCGACTACAGTACATCTTGCTGAAATATCAGTTCATCTCTGAAGTCCAACAAGATGCATATATTGGGAGGCTGTGTACTGGAATACCACGTAACAAAAAAATTATTAATTGTTAGCCCAGCATAACCCAGTAAATTCTTTACCAGAATCAGTTTTCATGTCTTTGGAAGTGAAATTCTTTCATAGAATCAGTTTTCATGTCACTGAGAGTGAAATTCTTTCCCAGCATCAATTTTCATGTCTTTGAAAGTTACATTCTTTCCCAGAATCAGTTTTCACGTCTTTAGAAGTGAAATTCTTTCCCAGAATCAGTTTTCACGTCTTTAGAAGTGAAATTCTTTCCCAGAATCAGTTCTCATGTCTTTAGAAGTGAAACTCTTTCCTGGAGTTAATTTCATTGTTTTGTAAGTGAGGTCATAAGTGTAGTTTTATGAGCTCGCTGATGACAACCAGATATTTTGAGTGTTATTTTATCCCAGAAAAAAGTAGAGGTATAACCATGACATTTCACTGAATGATTTGAAATTTTGATAAGAATTTACAATATCGAAACAGAGTTGCTGTTAAAATAATTTACCATTCCTTGATCGCTCTCTTACCTCTTAACATTATCTTCATATATAATACCTTGAAACCCTTTTTTCATTGTCTTATCATAAATTTGATTATTTCAACTTTTAAAGCACTTATTTGCAAATTGTACACAGAATCAAAACACAAAATTATACAGGGTTGCCAAATTTCAATAATACAAACAAAAAGATTTGAGTTCCTCCCTATGGGTACCCTTTAAAATCTCCTCGATTCAAATTTTGAGGTCCCCCTCTATGGGAGTAAGCATTCAGAATGGTGTGGGGGGTATGGTAAACGTTCTCCCTATGGGGCATGGTCTCCCCCCTTGGGTAGTACAGGTTGAAACAAGTAACTTCCTCTTATTGACTTAAACATGCGTGACCCCACTACCCAGAATATTGCATCACGTTTGTACATCCACCCCATGGGTAACCACCCCATGGGTAAACACCCCTACGGGAGTACAACATGTTTGTTCATGCCAGGTGTGACGTCACGTGATAGCCACCCATGACGTCATCACCAGTAAACACAGGTCAACAGATGTGTTCAGGTTCATCAAGCTGGGTCACTCTGTATCCTCTCATTAACTTAAATGCAGGATAACACTAATACACAATATTTTCATTATTTTTATTTTCATATACAACAAATTTCTGGTAACACAATTTTTCGTTAATACAAAAGATTATATACAACTAAAATCATCAACATGGGAAAACATTGTGGGATCCCACTGTTTTGCTACGTTCAGATGCTGGAATATCAGGGTGACCATAAGCCAAGGATTGCTTAGCATTCAAGTGATACCATTTATCATCAAAGGCTGACAATCCTCTCTTTTTATTCTTTACTGTACATATTTCACCTTTTACATTGCTATTAGACTTACAAGTGAATACTTCCCTATCTACATTTCTTTAAAGATTCTTATATCATGCATGAGTTAATAATGGCGTGAACTGTGACGGGATACCCTTGGCTCTACTGACAGTATTTGATATTCCAACAATCTTTACAGAATACATTTTAGCTTTCAGAGCTACCAACTCACTAATATTATATTCACACATTTCAGAATTCAATAAACCTATCTCACCTTTCCTACTATTATCATACAAGGGATGATCAGGACTGAAAATTGAAAAATCCATATATCCTAACAAAGGTTCTCTTTTTAACTCAGCACGCAAATCTTCGCATTTCAAGCTAAAAATGTACGAATCGGTGTCTGTATACAGAAGTTTTACGTCATCACCATAATGTTGTTTTAAAACTTTATATAAAAAATAATACAATTTCTTTTTGGCAATCTCAAGAATTTGAAAAGCGAGATAGTGGTTGTTTAACTTCTAATTTCGATTTGGTGAATGTATAAATCACTCTGTCTTGATTCAAATGTGTGATATTTTTTAGGAAAGGATCTTTGGTGGTTTTAATAAATCCTTTCTCATTCTTGATGTATCTATAAGACGTTGAAGAGAGGTCCCGGGTTCAGCTCCTGGACAGGACAGTCCCTCGGGCATGGAAACAGAGATATCTGGCAATCCTGCAACCCTGGAATAGGAAGGCTTGTTCTAGGTCTGTTCACTTAATTTTCCCATAAATAGCATTATTGGTTAATTTGAATGCTTTTGACTTGATGGGACATTATGTGGCTGTTCTCTGTGTGATATTTGTTGTTATGAAGGGTTCTAAAAATTTTGACTGAGTATATTCATATACTGCATGCACCTTTTTAACCTCTAACCCAAGTTCCATTAGTAACTGTAGCAAATCTAGACTGACCATATAATTTTTCTGAGGTAAATGACTTGCCACTAATTTCGCATTAGATTTGAATATATTTCTACCTTCATTTTTCAATACAGATTCACAATAAGGAGACAACATCTCTTGTGATATATTCATGTGTGATAATACCAAGGGTAGTTCATCAGTATGTCTATCTACCTCAGGGGACAAGGGCTTGGTATCACATTCTATCCAATATCCCTTTTGACCCTCACAGGAAACATTTCTTAATCCCACATCGAGGAAATCATTCTTCTCCTCATTCGATAATTTTCTTTTTCCATTCTGTGGAAGAGCATCAACCATCGCACTAGCATACAAAGAATTAAAATCTAGATATAAAATGTGAGTACCCATTCCACTCTCAACATCAAAATTGGGATTAAGGGATTATCTACTTTAGTATATTGATTAACTGTACATGTGAACCCTCCTCTGAGATTCCTTTTAATGTGGTCGTATAATTCATTGGAATATATTATATCGAATTTCACATTAGTTTCCAATAGGAATGCGTCCCAACTGAAAGAAGGCAAACTTATTTAATTACTAGCATTGAGCTTATAAATATCTTTGAGTGTTTTACGCCACTCAATGAAGACATCGGCTAACAATCCAACATCTGTCTGAGATACAACATCAAGTAATCTCCTAAACTTTTACATTTTCCCAAGTCAAATACTTTCATAGCATCATGGTCATAATCCTCCTGGCTAATTGCACTTTTTCTCAAAGAATTACAAAAATGTTCTGTACTCGGTAATTTTGTTTCATCGAGTTTCTTTAGACTATCAATATAATCGTAGCACAGGACTTGTTTTCCTTTACATAATAAAGGCAACACATCCTGAGGCACATCTTTCAGAATAGTCTTTGTTTATTTCAATGATTTACCTGCCTTGATATGTTGATCTGCTAAAGTGGAAAGAGATCCATTTAATAAAGACAGAATCTTGAAACCTAACCTTACCTATGTCTACTTTCAAGAATTTGAACCCTTGTTTCGAATGAAGTTTAATTTCATATTTATCAACCTGCAATTCCTTTAAAATTATTCCTAAATCATACGACATGTTATGACAAAAAAATAATAATTTCTCACTCTTATCTTTACACTGCAAATTACAACGAGCACAATATGCACCAATATAATTATTGAAATTTAAAGTATGCTCATGATGTTTACGTTTGTCTTGGGCATTTTTGAAGGTGTTACTACATAATTCACAAGTGATCTGAGAATCATGTCTGGTCTTATCCTCCTCTGTCATATGGATTACATGATACTCTCTTCTAAGCTTTATCTTGCTCCATTCACCAGTAACATTTAAAATGAAATGATTAGCTGCATCCTTCCCCTTATAACTCTTCATACACACTATTTCACCTGTGTGATCAAATATAATATAACAATAGGCAATGGCTTTATGGCGTGACTCAGTTTTACCTGCCGGGAGAGTGGTATCTAATGCACATTCGAAATCGAATACACCGATGTATTCGCTGGAATGTGTATCACTAAAATTTCTAAAGTGTACAGTTGTTCCTTCCGGGGGGAATACGAGAGTCCGATTTTACATCCATCTTCGTGGATATCTAACTCTTCCTGGATATTTAACTTCATCAAATAATTATGGCAGTGCTTCTTATCATCACCTTTTTTTTTTGTCATTATCATTCTAATATAGCCGTGAAAATCTTTGACTGAAACCAAATGACTTTCATTCATCAATAAGGCACACATAATGTCCTTATATTTCTTATTCCCCTTACGGCACATAGCCACAAATGACCCATCTTTATCCTTTCTTAATTGATAGACGAATAATGACACCTTATTTTCCTTTTCTAATAGACCTAATTTATCACGTGTAATGGGAAAATCATCTGTAAAAGATTTTGCATGACTAAGACACTCTCTCTTAGGATTTACAACTTAGGAAATATTTTCCTATCTCATACCCTTTTTGTGACAATGATAGGCAGCAAAAGCACGCAGTACACACAATCCATAATTAATATCTGGATTAAAGATATATTGGCTCCCTCGTAGTTTCTTGGGATATTCCACATATGATCTCATTTGCACTCTGAATTCTACCTTGACATATTCTATGCTCAAAGATTCCTATAGATCTATGATCCCTTCCTGATTTTGCAACTCTGTCTCATACCTTTCTAATATCGTTCCCACCCATCGATCAAATACTTCAGAGATTTCCTCTTCACTTACTAACTAAAACACTAAATTTATCACAAATTGTCCATTTTGATCATCACCTAATATGTTCTGGCGTAATGTCCTAATAACTATAATCGGATGGATTCTGAGTGACATTGCCAGAGGTGATCTATCATACATATCTCGCATCTGACCTATAAAATAATCCCTATAAGCATGCAAATACATTCTTAAATCTCTCTCATAAGTTGAAGGGACACTATATTTCCTCACTTTGTGCCTACCTCTAAAATTCTGGACGTATGTGATAATTTCTGGATGTTCATCGTTCATATTCACAGGCGCATCATGTGAAGTACCTTCCCTCTCATCTTCATTCACGGTCGCACCTACACTGTTGTGTGCGACATTACTCCCCAGACTATGTGAGATACTTGCTCTCTCATCTTCATTAACGGTGACAGATGTATCCACATTCCAGGCTGCACCTCCGTGTTGTGAGGTACCAACACTAGCAGAACAACCTGCACTCTCAGGTTCATTCTCGATCGCACCTCCAGGATGTGCGTCATTACTCCCTGGATTATGTGAAGTACCTGCTCTCTCAGAGTCATTCACAGCTGCAGAAGTACCAGGTGTATTTCGTACGAGGAAAAGTATCTCCAATTCATATTCCATATTTTTACATATTTTCTCGTCTCGGTATTCACATACTGATCGATTAATAAACATTTTTCCTTAACAACAACACCTATAAGGCTCTAGTCACATTTTTACATACTACGAATTAATATTAATAGAGCAAAATCTTTCACTACATAACATGAATTAATGTCTGGTAAGAACCACCAACAATTTTATATAACAAGATTTTGCATAACAAGATTTCGTTAATACAACTAAAAATACAAGGCACTGATCTCAATTTTACATATTAAGATTTCCTCGCTTCGGTATTCAGCAATACAACGATTAATAGAACAAAATCTTTCACCCCCAACAATTTTTTACATAATACGACAAAAATATAAGGTACTGGTCACAATTTGGATACATAACTGTTTTTACAGCCTCTACCATAATACATCTATGTGATCCCACTCTTTTTGTAATTCTGTCAATCTTTCACCGTGATGTGCATCTCCTCGCTTGATTTGCGATGATTTTCGTATTATCGACATTCTCCTCTTCATTAATTCGCGTGTATTCTTTTCTTATCCTCTGTTAAGAATTTCACTCATTAACACATTTATCCGGTAAAAATTTCACTCATTGTCTGGTAAGAATTTCACTCGTATACTCCAACCTCTTCATTATTTCCACTTGTTAAGTTTAAATGAGGTAAATTAATATGTTAAGGTACAATTTTATATATCACGAATTAAGATTTGGGTAAATTTTTTTCAAGCGATTAAGAACATTCAACACCTTTAAAGGTACAATTTTTGTTTAACCACAATTTTACATATCACGAATTAAGATTTCTAAGTAGAAGTAGGTGGGTTTGCCGAATTAAGAAGAGGTCTGCCACGCTTGACGAATGGAAACATAGTCCTCGCTCTGTCACACACCTTGACCTTATATGGTTCACCCCGAAATTATTGCACCATGTTTCTAGACAAGTTAGATAAAATCTTCTTGCTGGACACTTGAGTCAACACAAGTCAGACAGACGGTCATCATAAGACAGGGTAAGAACACCTGTGTCAATTGGTGTTCTCATGTTATCGTAAAGGAACTAATTTTGGTGAGGTAGTCCCGGTCGGCGACAGGAGGTCGCTCTGTATCCTCTTGTTATCTTAGCTGATATATATCTTAAAAACTCATTAACACTCACAGTATACAAGTCACCTCTCTATGGTAAACACAGTTTCTCGCTAGTACAATGTACTTGACAGCATGCACATCGGCTGATGTTGATATATTTCGTTATCCTTCAAGGATTATCACTGCGGTTATTCGAAAAGTGGCAAATCTTATTTCACAGCAAAATTAGTAAAGTTATACCGTGAGAAATTTCATAACATTATAATATGTGGGGTGACATCTCATCCCTTAGAGCAAGATTCAGAGATATCCCGTAAATTAACATTAAGTAAAGATATTATTGATCCTCAGAATGTCATTGCATCATCTGATGAAAATACATTAATAAGAACATAAGAACATAAGAAAGAAGGAACATTGCAACAGGTCTACTGACCCATGCGGAGCAGGTCCATGCCCCCCCGGATTAGACCAGTGACCCACCCCCCGGATTATCCCTATGACCCACCCAGTCTGGTCATCCCCACTCAAGGATGGAGCACTGTACCAGACCCAGCAGCACATGCTAGTCAGGTCAAACTCACACCCACCCAAACCCACTCATGTATTTATCTAACCTATTTTTAAAACTATACAACGTTTTAGCCTCAATAACTGTACTCGGTAGTTTGTTCCAATCATCCACAACTCTATTACCAAACCAGTGCTTTCCTATATCCTTCCTGAATCTGAATTTTTCCAACTTGAAGCCATTGTTGCGAGTCCTGTCTTGGCTAGAAATTTTCAGCACACTAATTACATCCCCATTATTTATTCCTGTTTTCCATTTATACACCTCGATCATATCCCCCCTAATTCTACGCCTTTCGAGAATGTGCAGATTCAGGGCCCTCAGTCCATCCTCATAGGGAAGATTTCTGATACATGGGATCATCTTTGTCATCCTCCTTCGTACGTTTTCCAGAGCATTTATATCCATTCTGTAATACGGTGACCAGAACTGAGCAGCATAGTCTAAATGAGGCCTAACCAAGGATATATAGAGTTGAAGAACAACCTGAGGACTTCTATTATTTATACTTCTTGATATGAAGCCAAGAATTCTGTTAGCTTTATTGGGAACACTAATTCACTGATGTCTTGGTTTTAGATTACTGCTAACCAGAACTCCTAAATCATTTTCGCAATCGGTAGTATTAAGATCTACATTATTTAGTTTATATGTGGCATGGTTATTTAACTGTCCAACATTTAGAACTTTGCATTTGTCAATATTAAACTGCATCTGCCACTTCTCCGACCATTGCATCAGTCTATTCAAATCATCCTGGAGTGCTCTAGTGTCCTCATTAGAATGAATTGGACGGCCTATTTTGGTGTCATCAGCAAATTTGCTTATGTCGCTATTTATTCCCTCATCTATGTCGTTTATGTAAATTGTGAACAACGGGCCCAACACTGACCCCTGAGGAACACCGCTTGTGACGTGCCCCCATTCTGATTTCTCCCCATTTATGAAAACTCTCTGCTGTCTATTTGTCAGCCATGCCTCTACCCAGGAAAAAATTTCTCCTCCTATTCCGTGTGCCCTAAGTTTCCTCAATAGCCTCTGATGTGGACTCTATCAAAAGCCTTACTGAAGTCCATATACACAATATCATATTCATTACCATGATCTACCTCCTCAAACACCTTAGTGAAAAAAGTTAGTAAATTCGTAAGACAGGAACGCCCCTTTGTAAAACCGTGTTGAGAATCATTAATCAATCTGTGCCTGCCAAGATGGCTACGAATTGCTTCGGCAATTATTGATTCCATAAATTTTCGCACTATGGAGGTAAGGCTTATTGGTCTATAGTTCGAAGCCAAGGACCTGTCACCTGCCTTGTAAATAGGTATTACATTTGCCATTTTCCACTTATCAGGCACTATGCCAGTTTGTAGTGATATTTTAAAAAGATTAGCTAAAGCTGGTAATAGTGAAATTATTCTCGAATGTTTTACTAAAGGTAGACATAATATAAGCATTATTCTAATTACTTAAAATATATTTCACGGAGGACGATACAGTCGTACCATGGCTTTAAACGCCACACATTTTGTCTTATTTAAAATGAGAGATCTCGGGCAAGTAGAGATTCTGGGGCGACAGATTTTCGGTAAAAATAAAGAATTTGTTAATATGTATAAATCTGTCATAAATTGATCATCCTTTGGCTATTTATTCATAGACCTCACATTAAATACAGTTACACTTGCGAACCAATGTGTTACGTCAGGATTCCAACGAAATTGTACACCAATGGAGGGAACAAAATTAATTGAAAAGGTTTATAGAGATCCTCACTCTGTGGGTTCATTCTCTGGTATAAAAGCTGTAAGAAAATTGATCCTTCCATAATCTTGAAAGAGGTTAGAAATTTCTTCAATTCAGAAAGATCACTTGCTGTACATGTTCTTAAACCTAAGAAGTTTCCTCCTAAGAAAATAATTGCAGCTAAACCCAGGGTGATATTAACCTGTGATTTGGAGGATATGTCTAAATTATCCAGATATAATGACGATTATAAGTACATTCTCGTGTGTATCGATGTTTTTTCAAGACGGACGGAGCACTTTACATGCATTACAAAACATATTGGAGAATGAAAAGGAGAAGAATATATCGAGATTATTTACAGATAAAGGTGGAGATCTAAATAAACGTATAAAGATATATCATGTATTTTCGAATGAAACAAAAGCTTCCGTTGCAGAGAGAGGCTTGCAAACGTTAAAACGTAAATTATACAAATATATGACAAGTGCCAATACATTTAATTATTCAAAGGTATTTAAATGCATTGGTAGATGCATATAATTCAACTCCACACTCGGGGATTGGTGGTAAAACCCCATTGCAAGTCCATTGTATTATGTCATTGGATGATATAAGGAATCAGTTTCGCATAAATTATAAAAATGGAAGATCCAATAAGAAACGTTTCAGTAAGAAGTTGCTGTTGGAGACACAACAAGAGTGACTCCTAGTTTAACCGAGGGTTTCACACACAAAATGCAGAGGAAAGTTTTAAAATATATAGAATTAATGATTCTCAACCTATAACAACATATCATTTGGAAGATTTGAAGGGTGAAAATATTAAAGGATCATTTTATCGCGAAGAATTGATACCAGTCATACCACCTCCAGAATATATTAACGACAGAGTATTGGAACAAAAAAAACGATGGAATTATGCATTATTTGGTATCCTATAAAGGTTATTATTCCACTTTTAATTCGTGGGTCAAAGAAGGAGATTTGTTGAAGGAACAATGAAAAAATCATTATTAAAAAAATTTAAAGAATTAATTTCATTACTTACTAGTCTCCCAGGCAATCAACGGAAGAGTTTATTACAACAGTTTAAGAAAACACACATAAGTTGTATCAGTGAGATTTTCAAGAATTTGATCAAGAATAAAATACCATTAGACCCTAAAATATTTAAAAAAGTAAAAGAACGAGATTAGAGCATTAGCTTGTAAGAAAATTGGTTTTCAGCGTAAAAAGAAATATTTGTTGAGTATCAGAGGTGGAAATCTTCTTAGTATTATATTACCTCTAGCAGTAAATATTATTTCGAGATTGTTTAATAAATCATGAAAGAATTCTATCTTGTACCGAGTTCAGTTATGAATCGGAAACCTCTCGAGATAGTAAAATCGGGGGGTGATGCGAATTTAGAAGGAGGTGGTGGATGCTTGAAGCGTGGTGTTAAACGCCAGGGAAGTCAACCCACCTGCACTTACCTCGGTGAAACCTCAGAAAACCCCAGATTTGTCAAGATTCATGCACATAAGAGTGAGTGCGAGAAATATAGAATATGTGAAATCAATGTTGGTATTATTGCAAAGAAATCCTTTGGTGAGTTGGGATGAGAATGGTGACCTTCTTACCCCCATTACTGGACGTAATATTATTGAAATATTAAATGTTTTATCAGAAAATAATGTGAAATCAGCGAGAAGAATCGATTCTGATTACTTATCAGAAATAAAGCATTTATTAAATGTAACAGGTATACATTTTGATTTTGTGAGGAATACAAAAGTGAGAAGACAATTATTACATAAAGTAGCAAGAAGAGAGGAATCATCGTGGATAACATATTAGGTGAGTATATAAACTCTGTGATGATATGTTTTTACTCAGTGTGTGTTATAAGAGTGTAGAGATGGCTGAACGTCTTCTATACGTTTGTAGTGATTCCAGTCTTGATTTAATTCCCGCCAATACACCTTCAGCTTTCATTAATAAATTATATGATTCCATTATATTAGATAATAAAATTGATTATGAGGTTGCTCTGAAAAATATAATTTACCCCAAGACACATTATATATCACAAAAGAATTTGAAGATATGTATTAAATACGAGAAATCTACATTAAATAAATATATCCATAAAATTGATATGAGCAAAATTATTGGAGGTGATATGACAAGGATTTTAGAGGCAATAAATGAGGATATTAATGTAAATCTGCTAATAGCAGTTAAAAAGATAACGGGTATTATCATCCCAAAAAACTCAATTGCGTTCACATATCATCCAGGAAGAAACAGAGTGGTTATTGAAAAAATTATACTACCTTCTGATATTACTAGCGGTTATGTGGGGTTGGAATTTGATAAAGAAGGAAGCGATATGTTAGGGTTCTCAGGTAATAAAATTTTGTATGTCTTTACCAATAAAAAAGAGATTATTTTTAACGAGTCTGGTGTAAAGGCGGTAAACCCGCCCGGTCCTGAATCAGGTATTAATTATATGTTAATATATAGTGATTTGATTGATCCCATTATTTCTGGGGATCAGTTGGTATCTGTTTTGGGAGTAGTTGATATTAATACGTTAAGATCTAATTATGATCCCACAATGTACAAACCACTTAATAAAAAGATAATTGATCAAGTGAGTATTAAGCTCGCTGATCAGAAAGGAAGGTTAATTCAATATAATGACAAGTGTTCTACTGTATGTGTACTACATTTAAGACCTATAAAACGAGAGTGAATGATCAAGTTGAGTTAATATTGAACGAAACATCAAGATGAGAACGAGTTTCTCCCCTCCTTCAGCGGAATCATTCCTGAAACTCTTTGATACTTCGAGGGTGAAAGGGGCAGGTTTAGATGATATCATATTATATAAAGCTAGAGGGAGGGGCGGAGGATTATTGTCATTTCTCGGTGGGATGGCCAGAAAAGCAATACCATTCTTATTGAATACCTTTGCTCCGGGAGTATTACAATACGGACAAAATGTGTTGAACGATGTTAATAATGGTATTGCATTGAAAAATTCTGCGAGAAATAGAGGTGTAGAAACATTGAAGGTGTCGGACAGAAGTTATTATCCGGAGGAAGTAGAAAGATTGGATTGAAACGATTGAAATTTAATAATAAAAGAAAGTGGAATATTTAATTAATTTTAGTTTATTGTTAACTATCATATTGTTAGTATGTCGGCTGGTGCTCTATACGTTACACCAGAGGGACTCAACGCCCCAGTCCCCAGTTATTCTCATTCCATAACTGATGGATTCCCAAAATTACCAGGACATGCCATTATTGAATCCTGGATAGCAGCTAGACGCACCTGGGAAGTATTACCAGTAAATCAGGGATCTGATAAATTTCTCGAATTCAGAATACAAAGTTCAGAAAGTCATTTTTTAGATTTAGCGAGTCTGGCAATGGAAATGAACATAAATATAACAAAAGAGGATGGGAGTGCACTGGGAGACGGAGATAAGGTCATATTTGTGAACTCTATAAGTCAGACAATATTCAAATCTGTGTGTTTGTATCTCAATGAACAACTTATAGAATCGAATCCATTTTATGCATATGCTGGTTATATTAAACTGCTTAAGCATTTATCCCCATCAAAATTAGATACATTGGGAAGAATAGCATTCTTTCGTAATAATGAGACTACAAGTAGTACTATTGCAGCTGCTGATTTCGATGCTATTAAGAAAGACGAAGGTAAATTATCGAATGAAGTGAATACTTGTTTCCCTTTGATGCTGGATGTGAGTAGTTTTCACGAATATATCCTGGATAGTGTCGAATGTCGATTGAGACTTGAATTGCATTCACCCGCATGGGCAATTATGACACCATTAACAGGAAAAACGTATAAATATAATATCAATTCCATTAAATTATGGATCGATAAAGTTATTCCGTATACGAATGCATTAATTACATTGAATTCAAGCACGAGGGTAAACCCGCAGGGGTGTGAATATCTATTCAAGAAGACACTATTTAAATCATATATTCTGGCTTCTAATCAAACACAATTGATCGCAGATAATCCTTGGGGACAAGTCATACCCGATAAGTTATTTATTATAATAGTTGATATGAAGACATATGATGGAGGATATAATTTTAATCCATTATATTTTCAACATGAAGATTTGAATCATTTCGGGGTTACAATTAATTCAGAAATGATTCTTAATATTGACTGTAAGTTCCCTACCCACGCGAGTAGGTTATATTACGCTACCTTGAAATCTCTGGGTTTGGAGAGTGAACATCTGATTACATATAAGAGTTTTCTCCAAGGCAGAACTATATTAGGTGTTGACCTGAGAAGTGAACAGGTCAAGAATGCTATATCTGTCGAGAAGAATGGTAATTTGAGAATAGATATGACATTTGGTAAACCGAAAGATGAGAATAGAATTTGTCTGATGTTTGGTGAAACTAATGCGATTTTAAATATAAATGAAAATAGAACAGTGATAGTGCATACACGAGTATAGACCATGAATTGTGAAGAGATAAATATTGCCTTGAAACATCATACGGGAAGATCAGCCTCGTATTTGGGATGTTTTGCCGCAAATAATATAAATGAAGTTATTATGAGGATAAAAGATAAGCCGGTAATTTTCATCATTAATATATTGAACGATCAAGATGAAAATATGGCTCATTGGATTACTATATATGTGAACAAACACATATTATTATATTTAGATAGTTTCGGGGTGGATTTAAAACATTATACAAATATATATGAGAAAATTATATACAAGAGAAATTTCATGTACGGTATTAATCAGAGAATTCAACATGAAAAATCATTGGTGTGCGTCTTATATGCTATATATTTTGTGTATAAGTTAACAAATTATAGCGTAAAGAAAATTATACCATATTTGTTTAAAGATTTTGGTAGAAATAAATTAAAGAATGATCAATTTATATTGAAATATGCATATGGGCATTTCAATATACCCTCATGTTCAAGTGTATTTGCTAATAATTCAACGTGGAATTATGAAAATCTGTGTAAAATATTGGAATTATCGTACGGTGGGTAGAGCCTGAGGCGTTTAGAGGCGGAGCCAAGGTCACAACACTGGTATAAAATGACCGTGCTGGGTCACTGTTTGGATCTACTGTAATTCAAGAACAAGTCGGGTCAAGGATGAATCCAATTCAGTATCCCGTTGGAGGTGTCTGCGAGGAGGAGGGAAGACAGTATCCCTGTGTATGTTGGAGGTGTCTACGAGGAGGGAAGACAGTATCCCTGTGTATGTTGGAGGTGTCTACGAGGAGGGAAGACAGTATCCCTGTGTATGTTGGAGGTGTCTACGAGGAGGGAAGACAGTATCCCTGTGTATGATGGTGTCTACGAGGAGGGAAGACAGTATCCCTGTGTATGTTGGAGGTGTCTACGAGGAGGGAAGACAGTATCCCTGTGTATGTTGGAGGTGTCTACGAGGAGGGAAGACAGTATCCCTGTGTATGTTGGAGGTGTCTACGAGGAGGGAAGACAGTATCCCTGTGTATGTTGGAGGTGTCTACGAGGAGGAAAGACAGTATCCCTGTGTATGTTGGAGGTGTCTACGAGGAGGGAAGACAGTATCCCTGTGTATGTTGGAAGTGTCTACGAGGAGGGAAGACAGTATCCCTGTGTATGTTGGAGGTGTCTACGAGGAGGGAAGACAATATCCCTGTGTATGTTGGAGGTGTCTACGAGGAGGGAAGACAGTATCCCTGTGTATGTTGGAGGTGTCTACGAGGAGGGAAGACAGTATCCCTGTGTATGTTGGAGGTGTCTACGAGGAGGGAAGACAGTATCCCTGTGTATGTTGGAGGTGTCTACGAGGAAGGAAGACAGTATCCCAGTGTATGTTGGTGTCTACGAGGAGGGAAGACAGTATCCCTGTGTATGTTGGAGGTGTCTACGAGGAGGGAAGACAGTATCCCTGTGTATGTTGGAGGTGTCTACGAGGAGGGAAGACAGTATCCCTGTGTATGTTGGAGGTGTCTACGAGGAGGGAAGACAGTATCCCTGTGTATGTTGGAGGTGTCTACGAGGAGGGAAGACAGTATCCCTGTGTATGTTGGAGGTGTCTACGAGGAGGGAAGACAGTATCCCTGTGTATGTTGGAGGTGTCTACGAGGAGGGAAGACAGTATCCCTGTGTATGTTGGAGGTGTCTACGAGGAGGGAAGACAGTATCCCTGTGTATGTTGGAGGTGTCTACGAGGAGGGAAGACAGTATCCCTGTGTAAGTTGGAGGTGTCTACGAGGAGGGAAGACAGTATCCCTGTGTATGTTGGAGGTGTCTACGAGGAGGGAAGACAGTATCCCTGTGTATGTTGGAGGTGTCTACGAGGAGGGAAGACAGTATCCCTGTGTATGTTGGAGGTGTCTACGAGGAGGGAAGACAGTATCCCTGTGTATGTTGGAGGTGTCTACGAGGAGGGAAGACAGTATCCCTGTGTATGTTGGAGGTGTCTACGAGGAGGGAAGACAGTATCCCTGTGTATGTTGGAGGTGTCTACGAGGAGGGAAGACAGTATCCCTGTGTATGTTGGAGGTGTCTACGAGGAGGGAAGACAGTATCCCTGTGTATGTTGGAGGTGTCTACGAGGAGGGAAGACAGTATCCCTGTGTATGTTGGAGGTGTCTACGAGGAGGGAAGACAGTATCCCTGTGTATGTTGGTGTCTACGAGGAGGGAAGACAGTATCCCTGTGTATGTTGGAGGTGTCTACGAGGAGGGAAGACAGTATCCCTGTGTATGTTGGAGGTGTCTACGAGGAGGGAAGACAGTATCCCTGTGTATGTTGGAGGTGTCTACGAGGAGGGAAGACAGTATCCCTGTGTATGTTGGAGGTGTCTACGAGGAGGGAAGACAGTATCCCTGTGTATGTTGGAGGTGTCTACGAGGAGGGAAGACAGTATCCTTGTGTATGTTGGTGTCTACGAGGAGGGAAGACAGTATCCCTGTGTATGTTGGAGGTGTCTACGAGGAGGGAAGACAGTATCCCTGTGTATGTTGGAGGTGTCTACGAGGAGGGAAGACAGTATCCCTGTGTATGTTGGAGGTGTCTACGAGGAGGGAAGACAGTATCCCTGTGTATGTTGGTGTCTACGAGGAGGGAAGACAGTATCCCTGTGTATGTTGGAGGTGTCTACGAGGAGGGAAGACAGTATCCCTGTGTATGTTGGAGGTGTCTACGAGGAGGGAAGACAGTATCCCTGTGTATGTTGGAGGTGTCTACGAGGAGGGAAGACAGTATCCCTGTGTATGTTGGAGGTGTCTACGAGGAGGGAAGACAGTATCCCTGTGTATGTTGGTGTCTACGAGGAGGGAAGACAGTATCCCTGTGTATGTTGGAGGTGTCTACGAGGAGGGAAGACAGTATCCCTGTGTATGTTGGAGGTGTCTACGAGGAGGGAAGACAGTATCCCTGTGTATGTTGGAGGTGTCTACGAGGAGGGAAGACAGTATCCCTGTGTATGTTGGAGGTGTCTACGAGGAGGGAAGACAGTATCCCTGTGTATGTTGGAGGTGTCTACGAGGGGGAAGACAGTATCCCTGTGTATGTTGGTGTCTACGAGGAGGGAAGACAATATCCCTGTGTATGTTGGAGGTGTCTACGAGGAGGGAAGACAGTATCCCTGTGTATGTTGGAGGTGTCTACAAGGAGGGAAGACAGTATCCCTGTGTATGTTGTGTAGGTGTCTACGAGGAGGGAAGACAGTATCCCTGTGTATGTTGGAGGTGTCTACGAGGAGGGAAGACAGTATCCCTGTGTATGTTGGAGGTGTCTACGAGGAGGGAAGACAGTATCCCTGTGTATGTTGGAGGTGTCTACGAGGAGGGAAGACAGTATCCCTGTGTATGTTGGAGGTGTCTACGAGGAGGGAAGACAGTATCCCTGTGTATGTTGGAGGTGTCTACGAGGACGAGGAAGACAGTATCCCTGTGTATGTTGGAGGTGTCTACGAGGAGGGAAGACAGTATCCCTGTGTATGTTGGAGGTGTCTACGAGGAGGGAAGACAGTATCCCTGTGTATGTTGGAGGTGTCTACGAGGGGGGGACAGTATCCCTGTGTATGTTGGAGGTGTCTACGAGGAGGGAAGACAGTATCCTGTGTATGTTGGAGGTGTCTACGAGGAGGGAAGACAGTATCCCTGTGTATGTTGGTGTCTACGAGGAGGGAAGACAGTATCCCTGTGTATGTTGGAGGTGTCTACGAGGAGGGAAGACAGTATCCCTGTGTATGTTGGAGGTGTCTATGAGGAGAGAAGACAGTATCCCTGTGTATGTTGGTGTCTACGAGGAGGGAAGACAGTATCCCTGTGTATGTTGGAGGTGTCTTCGAGGAGGGAAGACAGTATCCCTGTGTATGTTGGAGGTGTCTACGAGGAGGGAAGACAGTATCCCTGTGTATGTTGGAGGTGTCTACGAGGAGGGAAGACAGTATCCCTGTGTATGTTGGAGGTGTCTACGAGGAGGGAAGACAGTATCCCTGTGTATGTTGGAGGTGTCTACGAGGAGGGAAGACAGTATCCCTGTGTATGTTGGAGGTGTCTTCGAGGAGGGAAGACAGTATCCCTGTGTATGTTGGAGGTGTCTACGAGGAGGGAAGACAGTATCCCTGTGTATGTTGGAGGTGTCTACGAGGAGGGAAGACAGTATCCCTGTGTATGTTGGAGGTGTCTACGAGGAGGGAAGACAGTATCCCTGTGTATGTTGGTGTCTACGAGGAGAGAAGACAGTATCCCTGTGTATGTTGGAGGTGTCTACGAGGAGGGAAGACAGTATCCCTGTGTATGTTGGAGGTGTCTACGAGGAGGGAAGACAGTATCCCTGTGTATGTTGGAGGTGTCTACGAGGGGGGAAGACAGTATCCCTGTGTATGTTGGAGGTGTCTACGAGGAGGGAAGACAGTATCTCTGTGTATGTTGGAGGTGTCTACGAGGAGGGAAGACAGTATCCCTGTGTATGTTGGTGTCTACGAGGAGGGAAGACAGTATCCCTGTGTATGTTGGAGGTGTCTACGAGGAGGGAAGACAGTATCCCTGTGTATGTTGGAGGTGTCTATGAGGAGAGAAGACAGTATCCCTGTGTATGTTGGTGTCTACGAGGAGGGAAGACAGTATCCCTGTGTATGTTGGAGGTGTCTTCGAGGAGGGAAGACAGTATCCCTGTGTATGTTGGAGGTGTCTACGAGGAGGGAAGACAGTGTCCCTGTGTATGTTGGTGTCTACGAGGAGGGAAGACAGTATCCCTGTGTATGTTGGAGGTGTCTACGAGGAGGGAAGACAGTATCCCTGTGTATGTTGGAGGTGTCTATGAGGAGAGAAGACAGTATCCCTGTGTATGTTGGTGTCTACGAGGAGGGAAGACAGTATCCCTGTGTATGTTGGAGGTGTCTTCGAGGAGGGAAGACAGTATCCCCGTGTATGTTGGAGGTGTCTACGAGGAGGGAAGACAGTATCCCTTTGTATGTTGGAGGTGTCTACGAGGAGGGAAGACAGTATCCCTGTGTATGTTGGTGTCTACGAGGAGGGAAGACAGTATCCCTGTGTATGTTGGAGGTGTCTACGAGGAGGGAAGACAGTGTCCCTGTGTATGTTGGAGGTGTCTACGAGGAGGGAAGACAGTATCCCTGTGTATGTTGGAGGTGTCTACGAGGAGGGAAGACAGTATCCCTGTGTATGTTGGAGGTGTCTACGAGGAGGGAAGACAGTATCCCTGTGTATGTTGGAGGTGTCTACGAGGAGGGAAGACAGTATCCTTGTGTATGTTGGAGGTGTCTACGAGGAGGGAAGACAGTATCCCTGTGTATGTTGGAGGTGTCTACGAGGAGGGAAGACAGTATCCCTGTGTATGTTGGTGTCTACGAGGAGGAAAGACAGTATCCCTGTGTATGTTGGAGGTGTCTACGAGGAGGGAAGACAGTATCCCTGTGTATGTTGGACGTGTCTACGAGGAGGGAAGACAGTATCCCTGTGTATGTTGGAGGTGTCTACGAGGAGGGAAGACAGTATCCCTGTGTATGTTGGAGGTGTCTACGAGGAGGGAAGACAGTATCCCTGTGTATGTTGGAGGTGTCTACGAGGAGGGAAGACAGTATCCCTGTGTATGTTGGAGGTGTCTACGAGGAGGGAAGACAGTATCCCTGTGTATGTTGGTGTCTACGAGGAGGGAAGACAGTATCCCTGTGTATGTTGGAGGTGTCTACGAGGAGGGAAGACAGTATCCCTGTGTATGTTGGAGGTGCCTACGAGGAGGGAAGACAGTATCCCTGTGTATGTTGGAGGTGTCTACGAGGAGGGAAGACAGTATCCCTGTGTATGTTGGTGTCTACGAGGAGGGAAGACAGTATCCCTGTGTATGTTGGAGGTGTCTACGAGGAGGGAAGACAGTATCCCTGTGTATGTTGGAGGTGTCTACGAGGAGGGAAGACAGTATCCCTGTGTATGTTGGAGGTGTCTACGAGGAGGGAAGACAGTATCCCTGTGTATGTTGGAGGTGTCTACGAGGAGGGAAGACAGTATCCCTGTGTATGTTGGTGTCTACGAGGAGGGAAGACAGTATCCCTGTGTATGTTGGAGGTGTCTACGAGGAGGGAAGACAGTATCCCTGTGTATGTTGGAGGTGTCTACGAGGAGGGAAGACAGTATCCCTGTGTATGTTGGAGGTGTCTACGAGGAGGGAAGACAGTATCCCTGTGTATGTTGGAGGTGTCTACGAGGAGGGAAGACAGTATCCCTGTGTATGTTGGAGGTGTCTACGAGGAGGGAAGACAGTATCCCTGTGTATGTTGGAGGTGTCTACGAGGAGGGAAGACAGTATCCCTGTGTATGTTGGAGGTGTCTACGAGGAGGGAAGACAGTATCCCTGTGTATGTTGGAGGTGTCTACGAGGAGGGAAGACAGTATCCCTGTGTATGTTGGAGGTGTCTACGAGGAGGGAAGACAGTATCCCTGTGTATGTTGGTGTCTACGAGGAGGGAAGACAGTATCCCTGTGTATGTTGGATTAATCAACATCCTCCTGCGGTAAATGGTAAGTGATTTTGTTCATTAACGAAGTGAATCTTGTTGTAATAGTGAAAAATCTTTTTCTTTTATTCTTTTACACATAAATGATTTTTTAGAACTGTATGTATTAACCAGTAAAAAAAAAACTTTTGTACTTTAATGTATTTAAAGGTGCACCTTTTTCTTCTAATAGGGAAAAAATTTTTCTTTGCCAGATGTGAATATAATGCGGATGTTGGAACTTATTGCGCAAATCAAATCCGACAGGAGCAAATGATTTGCGAGTTGATGGGTTTGTTAGGAGGGAGATCCACCCCACCAGACGTAGTGCATCTCTCCCCCACCCCGCCTCCTACCCACCCGTATGGAGATGCTGCTGCCCCTCCTACCAACGTTGAGATTGTGCCTTCTCCCAGACCTCATGTGAATGTCGAGAATGTGCCTCCTACTCATGGAGTTGATGTTAACGCTTTTATCCAGGACACTGTAACTCCTACCCACGTCGACATCGCACCTTCTCCCCAGTCTCATGTGGATGTCGCTGCCGCTACGTCTAGCACTAATAATAATAATGTGAATGAAGAGATTAATATGAGAGGAGAATGTGCCAGTAGTTGTTATTATGATAAATGTGTATGGAGTGAGATGGAATATTTCACGACAAATTCCCAACCTAGTTCATGTGTTGTTGAGGATTCCCCGCCTTCCCCCCATAAATTATCCACCGGCTTCCCCACCATCACCCTCCCCAGAAGTCTATTATATATCTGATGACGACGAAGAAGATCCAGAACAAAACGCACAGAACTTCTTCAAGAGAAGAACAATTACTCTATGTTGATTTTAGTCAATGAATTGTACGTTTTTTTCAATTAATTTGTTCAAAAATGCCCAAGTCAAACATAAACATCATGACCACACTTTAAATTTCAATAATTATATTGTTGCATATTGTGGTCGTTGTAATTTGCAGTGTAAAGATAAGAGTGAGAAATTATTACTTTTTTGTCATAACATGTCGTATGATTTAGGAATAATTTTAAAGGAATTGCAGGTTGATAAATATGAAATTAAACTTCATTCAAAACAAGGGTTCAAATTCTTGAAAGTAGACATAGGTAAGGTTAGGTTTCAAGATTCTCTGTCTTTACTGAATGGATCTCTTTCCACTTTAGCAGATCAGCATATCAAGGCAGGTAAATTACTGAAATATACATAGGCTATTCTGAAAGATGTGCCTCAGGATGTCTTACCTTTATTATGTAAAGGAAAACAAATTTTGTGCTATGATTGTATTGATAGTTTAAAGAAACTCGATGAAACAAAATTACAGAGTAAAGAACACTTTTTTAATTCTTTGAGAAATAGTGGTATTAGCTAGGAAGATTATGATCATGATGCTTTGAAAGTGTTTGACTTGGGTAAATGTAAGACTTTAGGAGATTATTTGATGTTATATCTCAAGACAGATGTTGGATTGTTAGCCGATGTCTTCATGGAGTGGCGTAAAACACTCAAAGATATTTATAAGCTAGATGTTAGTAATTATATAAGTTTACCTTCATTCAGTTGGGATGCATTCCGTTTGAAAACTAATGTAAAATTAGATATGATATATTCCCATGAGTTATATGACTTGATTAAAAGGAATCTCAGAGGAGGGTTTACGTGTGTAATTAATCAATATACTAAGCAGATAATCCCTTAAGTAATCCCAATTTTGATGATGAGAGTTGAATGGGCACTCATATTTTAAATCTAGATTTTAATTCTTTGTATGCTAATGCGATGGTTGAAGCTCTTCCACAGAATGGTATAAGAAAATATATGAGGAGAAGATTGCTTTCCTCGATGTGGGATTAAGTAATGTTTCGTGTGAAGGTCAAAAAGGTTATTGGATAGAATGTGATACCAAATACGTGACCCCTGAGGTAGCTAGACGCACTGATGAACTTCCTTTGATATTATCACACATGAATATATCACAAGAGATGTTATCTCCTTATTGCGAATCTATACTGAAAAATGAAGGTAGAAAGATCCTGAAATCTAATGCGAAATTAGTGGGTAGTCATTTACCTCAGAAAAATTATTTGACCAGTCTAGATTTGTTACAATTATTACTGGAACTTGGGTTAGAGGTGGAAAAGGTTCATACCATATATGAATATACTCAGTCAAAATTTTTAGAACCTTTCATAACAACTAATATTGCACAGAGAACAGCCACACAATGTCCTATCAAGTCAAAAGCTTTCAAATTAACTAATAACGCCATATATGGGAAATCACTGTTGAATATTACAAAGTATGCTGAATATTATAGTTATATCAATAATGAGAAAGCATTTGTTAGAGCGAGTAAAGATCCTTTCTTAAAAAATATCACACATTTGAATCAAGACAGAGTGATTTGTACATTCAACAAAGAGAAATTAGAAGTTAAACAACCACTTTATCTCGATTTTCAAATTCTTGAGATAGCTAAAAAGAAATTGTATCTTTTTGGTATAAAGTTTTAAAACAACATTATGGTGATGTAAGACTTCTTTATACCGATACTGACTCGTATATTTTTAGCTTGAAATGCAAAGATTTGTACACCGAGTTAAAAAGTGAACCTTTGTTAGGATATATGGATTTTTCAAATTTCAGTCCTGATCATCCCTTATATGATAATAGTAGAAAAGGTGAGCTGGGGTTATTGAAATCTGAAATGTGTGATAATCATATTAGTGAGTTGATAGCACTGAAAGCTAAAATGTATTCTGTAAAGATTGCTGGAAGATCAACTACTGTCAGCAGAGCCAAGGGCATCCTGCCACATATTATGTCATTATTAACTCATGCAAGATACAAGAATGTTTTAACAAATGTAAGTCTATAAGTAACGTAAAAGGTGAAATATGTTCAGTAAGAATTAATAAGAGAGGTTTGTCAGCCTTTGATGATAAAAGGTATCATTTGAATACTAATGAATCCTTGGCTTTTGGACACCCTGATATTCCACCATCTAAACGTAGGAGAATAGAGTGATTCCCATGTTGTATTACCAGAAATGTATATGAAATATTGTGTATTGGTTGTATAATAAATAAATAAATAAAACTATTGTGTATTAGTGTTATCCTGCAAGACTGGCTATCAGCATTTCAACTGTGTCTACAAGACTGGCTATCAGTGGATCAACTGTGTCTCAAAGACTGGCTGTCAGCGGGTCAACTGTGTCACTAAGACTGGCTATCAGCGGGTCAACTGTGTCTCCAAGACTGGCTATCAGCGGGTCAACTTTGTCACCCAAACTGGCTATCAGCGGGTCAACAGTGTCTCCAAGACTGGCTATCAGCGGGTCAACTGTGTTACCAAGACTGGCTATCAGCGGGTCAGCTGTATTACCAAGACTGGCTATCAGCGGGCCAGGTGCGTTATCAAGACTGGCTATCAGCGGGTCAGCTGTGTTACCAAGACTGACTATCAGCGGGTCAACTGTGTCACCAAGACTGGCTATCAGCGAATCAACTGTGTCACCGAGACTGGCTATCAGCGGGTCAACTGTGTCACCAAGACTGGCTATCAGCGGGTCAACTGTGTCACCAAGACTGGCTATCAGCGGGTCAACTGTGTCACCAAGACTGGCTATCAGCGGGTCAACTGTGTCACCAAGACTGGCTATCAGCGGGTCAACTGTGTCACCAAGAGTCACCAGAGTCAAGGTTGAACAGAAAATGTGGTCCTTCGCGGATTCCTGACTGCGATTGCACTGTGTTGCAACGCACTTCATGAGGCCACTGCCATTACAACACAATTATAAACTTGTTTCTATGTTTCAAACAAGCGGGTGTGAATGTCTGCTGTTGTATAGAAAGTAAAAGGAACTTGCTGTAATACTTGTCTTACGTAACTACCACTACTACTACGTAACTACCAATACTACTATGTAACTACCACCACTACTACTATGTAACCACCACTGCTATGTAACTATCACTACTACTATGTAACCACCATTACTATACTTTACGGACCATCCTCCCATTCTTAGTTGCTGACGTAAGCAATGTACAACTTGTTGCATTCGCTACAATTATTAGATTTCACATTATCCGTGTATGCTAACTTTTACATCCCATAACTTGCGTCAATATCTGGTAAGTTCATCCTATCAAAACTTACCTCTAACATCGGAGAACCATTTATTGTGACCTTCGAACTAGGCAGACTTGTACAAAAAACAACTATGCTGTTATGTGCACAGTCTGTTGTACTGGCAGGTGTTGAAGTAATGTCAGGTGTAGGTAAGTTAACAAATCCAAGGCTTGCTTCGTTGCTTGGAAAATGATCTGTTCCCTCTGTGGTGGTTAGAATTTCTAAACGTAGTGTTTTGAGCTCTGTCTATCTGTGGAGCCATAGTGATGACAGATTTCCACCAGTTATTTACTTCTGAGTTAAACTCAGAGTGGGACTTCCAGTCCTTGCCGATAGTATCAGCATCAGCTGAGGAACCTATGTCGCTTGATGTAGGCAAGCTACATTGGCTTCAATAGCATGGAGAGTATCTAACGATATGAGGAGCTCATGAAGTGCTTCCCTGTGATGGATTATCTTTGAAACTTTACAAAACAGCATATAACAAGGACAGTCTTGATTATTGAAGAGGAGTCCCTGAGGTACCTCTGAACCTTCTTGCACCTTGAGGCTCGTTTCAATATATATTACGGGTTGTTCGATGTCTTTCAGTCCACTGAGATGTTCTACCTGGCGACAACAAAATGTTTCTGGAATGCAATCTGTGTGGCAATAGTTGGAACATGTAAGCTCTTTACATTTAAGAAGTGGTTTGTCTCTTGCAGTATACCCACAAATACTACAGTAGCCACTGGGACAATAGCCAGATAGTAAAAATATTCTTGCTATTTTCTCTCGCTCCCCCTTTCTCTCTTCCTTTTTCTGTCTCCCCCTTTCTCTTCCTCTTTCTCCTCCTCTTTTTCTCTTCCTCATTCTCTTCTTTCTCTTTTTCTCTCTCCCCATCTCTCCCCTCTTCCTCTCATTCTATCCCTCTCCCCCCTCATTATATCCCTCTCCCCCTCATTCTACCCCTCTCCCTTCTTTTCCATTATCTGTTTTCCAATCACTCCCCTCTCTTTTTTTCCCTTTAACCTCTATTTTGTTTATTCCCTGCATTGTTTTTTTCAATCTTTTTCCAATTTCACAACTACAACTAATACTACTACTACTGTATGACTCTTGTGGGTTTAGCGGTAAGTTGTGATTAAAATAATGCAACTACAGTTTCAACAATTACAACTATAATTATAACTATTACTATTACTAACTGTTAATACTACTATTCCCTCCTGTTTAACTACTTTCCTCCCTCCTCTGTCATATATTCTGCCTTCCTTCCTTCCTTCTCACTTTTCCGTGTGAAAAATTAATGTTCTAAGTCGAACATATCATATGTTTGCTTATGTGTGACTTATTTGCGTATTGTCCCACTAACTGTATTGTGCCTTTATGTTATGTATTACAATACTTGATGGACTTGGATCAAATACGTCATACTTATGATAAGGAATATAATTGATGTGCATGTGGGTGAGAATTATGTACTGATATAAAGGAAAGATTGAGTTATGTACCTTAGAAACAACTTAGCGATCAGGATCTGAATGAGATAGTGAAGGTACACAAATAACCTTCACATAGAAAAGAGGAGCTTACGACGACGTTTCGGTCCGACTTGGACCATTTACAAAGTAATATTTTTTCCAACATTTTTAATGTTCTTCTTATTGCTGTTCTTATTGCTACCCGGCGTCGTAAGAATCAGCTTCGCTTCCTACGTGACTGTCTTGCTGAACAAGTTCTACCACCTTCCTTCTCCCATTTCCTGAAACCCAACCCACTGGGCACTCTCTGTCCTGATCATGCCCGTCTCCTACTTCAACAGTTCATTCTTTCTACTAAGTCTCAGGTTGAAGATGCCTTCTTTACTTTCCGTCAGCGTCAACGTGCTCTCTTTGCGGTTCTACCACAAGATCTCTGTAACCTTCTCTCTACCATTGCCTTTGACACTGCTCGCCTGAATACACAAATTCATTCTTCTAAACTACAGAATAAACTTCAACGTCTCATCTCAGCTAGCCCTTTGTCTAAATTCTTCCTCACTGACTGTGTTACTAACCTGTCTTCTGTCTCACTCTCTCAGTATGAGCTTGAACTTCTTGGTTTTGGTCTTTCCTTTGCCACTTCGCCTGCCCCTCGCGCTGGTATTGCCCTGATTACCTCTTTTGATTCTTTTCGTCAATTTCGCTCCCGTAATCTTCCTGACTTGTCCACTTTTCGTGGCGCTCTCCTTCCTGCTCTTTATAGTCTGTTTTCTAAGAATCACCACCTTCCGCGCCGTTTCTTCTCTTAAATCTAACACTTACATTGTCATACTATCTTCTGACAAAGTGTTACAAAAAACGCGATTTCAAATAAGCATAGAGATCTCCAGTGAATACTAGAAAGGACTGCCCTTCTTGCATTTAGCCTGTTACTGAGTTTTCGTAACAAGTAGTCAGTATCCTGGTCCAATTATCCATTAGAATTCAATAAGAATTATTAGTGCTTCAGGATTTCAGCTGGTAGGCTACTAACTAGAGAAATTAAAATTTAATAAATTTATTAACAATCAAGATGTCTAGGAGTATATTATCAAATTAAAATAAATTAATCAATTTAAACAAATTAATAATAATCACTTCTCTCGTGTACAGTAGTATTGTGCTGATGGCACATATCACATTTATACGTCTTAAGTACCGTAAACTCCAGGTAAACAAATAAGTTTGTGTGTATGTGTGTAAGTGCTCTAAGTAGTTCGCTTTGTCTCAAGACTCGACTAGACTTAAACCAGTGACTGACAAAGTCCTCACATAAATTAACTTCTTGACCACCTGGCAATCAGAACAGCTTGCTTGAACAATAAAAGATCGCTAAGTCCAATAGCAATATAACAAGCAACTGCGACACAGAATCAGGATCAAGGAGATAATATAACGACACTAAGTAGGGACCATCAGCAGATCCTCCACAAAAGTCACCAAACTCCCATACTACCGAATCTAAGTTCAGCATAAGAAAATCCCCGACTGTGACAGTACTCAGATACCAGTACAAATTAGGTCAGAAGCTACAGCTCAGGACCTGAGTTGCTCAGAGTGTCTATGCGACACACAACCTCAGTACAACGTCTAAAATCACTAAGTTTAGACAATGTTCTGTGAACAGCTCTACAGAACCAACAACAAGAAAGCAACAGAGACGATATTCCAACAAGGGCCAATAAGGGAGAGTTAGGCACGTCTTGTCAGGAATACGTCCAACCACCAAGAGAGTCTAGCCCAGACTGACTACTCCAGGCGAGGTGTGAACACCCCCCCCCCTCGATCACGTGATTGCTCCGTGGACAGCTGCTGCCCAGCAACACCGAGAAGCCGGCAGGGAAACGAGCAACGAGCGATAATTACAGTAGTTAGGCAATCAACACTTGAACTATGAACACTGAATATAAATGTTACATCCTACCTAATAAAGGTAACTAAGTCAAATAATAATATAAAACAATATATTTACGATTTAGCTATTATCGCAAATATAAGCAATATAAAATTATATGAAAAGGTAATATACATTATATACATTGTGACCCATTCAGGGGTCGCAACACAAAGGTAATTCGGTAGTTATCCTTGATCGCGAGGATTACCTCCGTAAAGCTGATGTCTTGCTCTCTGACTCACTTACCTACACTCCTCTCGTTTCCAACCCTCTTGATCACATCAAGAGAACTTTCAACAAGAAACTAAGGACTCTCTCCGATCTCTGTCCTCCTGACTTTGACCTTGTTCAACGGTTTCGTGTCATCTGTCCCTCTCTTCTCTATTTCTATGGCCTTCCCAAAACTCATAAACCTGATATTCCTCTACGTCCTATCATATCCTCTAGAGGTTCTGTCTCTTATTCTCTTGCTTCTTGGTTGGCCAAAACCCTCACTCCCTTTCTTGGTACTTTTTCTCCTGCCCACCTCCGTCACTCTCAAGACTTCATTGAACGGGTTCGCTCTCTCCCGACCTGTAAGATGCTTAGTCTGGACGTTGAGTCCCTCTTCACCAATGTCCCTCTTGTTGATGTCCTTGATTTTCTTAGAAGGCCCGTGAAGGGTTTCTTCATCTCCCTATACCTATTGATGTCTTTCTTGATCTTATCCGCCTCTGTGTGGACTCTAATTCCTTTTCTTTCTAAAGGAAATATTATTCACAAACCTTCGGTGTCGCTATGGGCTCCCCTCTCTCTCCTGTCCTTGCTAATCTTTACATGGAATACTTCGAGTCTGTTCTTCCTACCATCGATGTGCGACCTTCACTCTGGCTTCGCTATGTTAATGACATTATTGCTCTTTGGCCTCATGACTCTAGTCTCTTCCATCCTTTTCTTGAAGCTCTTAATAATCTTGCCCCTTCCATTAAGTTTAAAGCTGAATGGGAATCTAATTCCTTGCTTCCTTTCCTTGATTTCCATGTCCACCGCTCAGATACAGGTTTTTCCTTTTCCGTTTACCGCAAGCCTATGCACAGTGGCATGTACATTCACTACTTTTCCTATCATGCTTCCCCTGTCAAGAAAAGTGTTCTTATCTCCCTCTTTCTCCGTGCCCTCCGCATCTGTGATCCTCAGTTCCTTCCAGCATAAAATTTCCACTCTTCATAATTCATTTTCCCGTCTTAGCTACCCTTCCCAATTCATAGACTCTGCCTTCTCACGTGCTAAACGTAATTTCTTCTCTCCCAAACTCTCTACTCCTAAGAACTCTTCTGTCCTCTGCCTTCCCTACATTTCCGGTCTTTCTAATCTCAATTCTCTCCGTCCCTTAGACATCAAACTTACTTTCCGCCAGACTAACACTCTTCGCACTAATCTCGTTCATACCTCTCCTCCCTCTACAGATGTTCCTGGTGTCTACTCTATTTCTTGTTCCTCCTGTCCTCTTCAATACTTTGGAGAAACTGGCCGATCTCTTTCTGACAGACTTAGGGAGCATAAAAATAGTGTTAGGCTTGCCGACACTAACAATGCTCTTTTCTGCCACGTCAGAGATCACAGCCATCCTATTGACTGGTCTTCTGCTGAAACTGTTTTCCCTACTTCCAACTTTAACAGTCGCCGTCTGGTTGAATCCTCCCTAATATACAACTTTCCTTGTATGAATCTTAGTCCTGGCTTCGTCTCTGTAGATGCCTTCCTCTCCCACTACATTGTAAAATGATCCAAACTTCAGAACACCCGTGACTTAACCTGATTCCTCCTTTTTCTTCTTCTCCCTCTTCCCCTTTCCTCTTTCCTTTTTCTCTTCTGGGTTGTCTTTCTTTCTTCTGCCTTGTATTTCTGTTCCTTCATTATTTATTTTATTATCCACCCCCACCTCTGTGTTGTTGCTCTCCCTCTGTGGGCACCTAGCTCCCTTGCAGTGCTCCCCTTTCTTTGTATGGAACAGATGGTAGGTTACTGAAAACGGGTAAATTTTTTACGAAGATAGTGAGGCTCAAGTATATGTATGAAGGAGAGAGAGATTATTTCCCAAACAAAAGTAGGCCTTAGACAGGGATGCATGATGTCTTCATGGTTCTTCAAAATATATATTTATGGGGATGTAGGAGAAGTGAATGCAGAGGTGCTGGGATTGGAAGATAAAGAATCTAACACAAACTGGGAGTTGTCTCAGTTGTTTTATGCTGATGTCACTCTACTTTAATGAGGTTCCAAAGAGAACTTGTACAGGTTGATGGACGAGTTTGGTAGGGTATGCAAAACAAGTAAATCTAAAATAAACACAGGAAAGAACAAGGTGAAGAGATTTAGGTAATGAAAGATTGGATATCAGACAGGAGGGAGGAAGTATGGAGAAAATGAATGTTCAGATATATTGGACTGGACTTGTCAACAGAATAGGTCTATCAAAGATGATGTGAACCATATGATTGACGAGGGAAAGATGGTGAGTGCAGCATTGAAAAGTCTATGGGTACAAAGAACGTTATCATGGAGGCAGAAAGGGTATTATATATGAAAGTATAATGGTATCAAGGCTCTTAAATGTGTGCAAAGCATGAGTTGTAAATGTTGCACCAAGGAGGAAGCATGAGAAATGTGCTCCCTCAGGGCAGTGTGGGGTGTGAATATTATGAAGGAGGTGCGGGTTTGCTGAAAGTATTATCCAGAGGGCTGAAGAGTGGTTGTTGAAGTGTTTCGAACATTGAGAAAGAATGGAACAAAATAAGAGAACTTGTTGGGTGTATAAATCAGAAGTGTAGGGAAGGCAGGATAGGTCTCGTCATAGGAAAGGATGGAGGGAAGGAGTAAAGGTTGTGTGCAAGGGGTTTAGACATCCAGGAAGCGTGTCTGAATGTATTATATAGGAGTGAGTGGAGGCAAGTGGTGTTTATGACTTTACGTGCTGTTCGAGTGTGAGCAAAGTAACATTTGTGAAGGAATTCAGGAAAACCAGTAAGCTGGAGTTGAGTCCTGGAGGTGGAGTCTTGACTCTGAAGGAGGAGTGGAGATATGTTGCAGTTTCGAACTGCAGTATCGGCACACCTAACAGCATTTGTGATATAATGCTTCTACCTACTGGTCTGTAGTATTTTGCTAGACTGCCTCTACCATGCAGAACTGTGCCTGCAAATTTTGAGCCCTCTGGGATATTACCTCAGCCTAAGAACTTTCTCCTAAGAGAACTGAATGCAATTGATTAATAGTATTATGTATTTATATAAAAATAAATCAAGTCCCAGGGGCAGCATGTGTTAAAATATTATTATTTTGTGTTCGAATTCTGAAGGATTTTTGCATGTTTGAGATACATTATTTGGATCATTTGCTCTCCTGTTGTTAGGTATTGCTGAGTTTTGATATATTCTGGTCCTTTAAAATATCACTCATATTTCTGTCATTAATATACGAACCTCCTGTGGGAAGTGAACCAAAACTACAAGAGTTTTCAAATGTGTAAATTTTTTTAAGATTTGTTTTATTCATGTACGGCTTTTTTATTCTATTTGCATTTCTTTCTTCTGGTAAGAATGTTTGGTTTCTGCTCTACATCGGTTAATCTCGTTGTAGATAATCGGTGTTTTGTGATATATGCATGACCTGGTCAGTAGTAAAGTGTTGCTTCACTATTTGTTATTACAAAGGTATACATCTTGTCGCCTGCTCCCAGTATGTACGTATTAATTCGATCCACAAACTATAAACACGAATCCTATAGTCACTTTTGTGAGCTATAAGTAGTCCTCAGTGGCGTTTAATGGCGGTCAACAACATAAGAAAGTCTTGTGACTTTTGTGCTGTATCATTCTGCCTCTTCAAGGAAAAGCTCGGTGGATGCTTTGAATATTTTATTAATGTGAAAAATTCATCCACTCAGACCTGATACACATTATAGTGTGACATCTGATTCTTTATTTTTAATTATTGAGATAAGATAAGATTTTGCTCGGATTTTTAACCCCGGAGGGTTAGCCACCCAGGATAACCCAAGAAAGTCAGTGCGTCATCGAGGACTGTCTAACTTATTTCTATTGGGGTCCTCAATCTTGTCCCCCCAGGGTGCAACCCACACCAGTCGACTAACACCCAGGTTCCTATTTGATGCTAGGTGAACAGGACGACAGGTGTACGGAAACGAGTCGAAATGTTTCCACCCCTCGCGAATTGAACCCGGGCTCTCCGTGTGTGAAACGGGGGTTTTAGCCACCAGGCCACCGGGCCACATGGCCTGATTTTTTTTTGGGTTATCCCAAGTTATCTACACATATGCTGCTATGTATGATAATCTATATAACTATTTGTGTACACCTGAATAAACTTACTAAGTGTGTGGGGCGGCCGGCGGTGTACTCACGTATCTGACCATAAACTGATAATTATGTTCTCTCCTTGGTACCTCTGGTCTCGTACTAGAGAAAACGGTGAAATGTACAGGGAAAATTACAAGAAATCATTTATCTTTCAAAGACAAAGCCAAAAGTAGCGCGATTTTCGTGTTTTTTTTTTCTTTTTACATAATCATGTGTGCACGCGTTTACCCCAATATCTCGGAAGTAAGATTTTGGCCTATTTCCTGCTGAATCACCATTATTAATGATTAGACTGCAATGATTTTCACCGGGGAGGGGGGGGGGAGTAAAAGGCAGATATTTTGGTGAATGTCAAAAGCGTACCAAATGTATTTTTTTCGGCATGAAGATAAGATATATTACATTTTTGTGAACTCCCAGAAATTTGAGTTTGGCTTGTTTTATCAATCGGGAGTGTCGGCAGTGCCAGTACGGGCAAGTGTCACTCTCAGTAAATATTTGTTTTCTCATTTGTTTGTTGGCCGATCTTATTGAAACTCTGTCACAGTTCATTAAACATATGGTTCTGAAAGTACACCAAAAAGAAACAAAATGGGACGAAAAAAAAATTAAGGCGACACTGTCCCTTATCGTGCAGAAAGCCGGACTCAGTGGTTCCTAAGTTTGTGGAAACTGACTTAGATACTTTCATATATTTGAGAATCAGGCACGTGCTATGAATTGGTCACGCCAACATTGGGCTGCCTTATTGCACACGGCTTTAACAGAGAGAGCTTAAACTTGTACCGATGCTTTGCCCTTTGACAAATATGTAAATTACGACACTGTCCAAGAAACTATATTGGAGACATAACCTATTACCTGGGAGTTACCAACTTGCTTTTATTACGTTGCAGAGAAGACCAGCTTAAACCTGTGTCGAATTTACACATGATAAAAAGACTGCTATCGAGAGGTGGTGCAGAGCCTCTAATTGCAATCCTTTTGACAAACTTGTGCAACTAATACTGCACGAAGATTTCTACAACTGTATGTCTGTCGACATACAAGAGTATCTCATAAACCATTCTGCAACTGATGTTCTAGAAACTGCCGCCTTAGCAGACAATTATGAGATATCTCGCCAAATTCTTCGTATTAAAACTCAAAGGAATAAAGTGACAAGAAAATCTAAGAGTTGACAGTGTAAATCAGCTATCAAGTCCCGGCGTCATTCACCTGTAGTAACTTCCCGTACGTATGTTAAGGAAACGCCTGATCCTAAATCTGTCACTGTGGTAAGACAGAAATCTGGTACTGAAAAAAGGAAAGTTACATGCACTTATTATAAAAATACAGGATATTCTAGGGAGTATTGTTATGCGTTGGAAAGAGATGTGAGGAGAAAGTCACGCGGAGCGCGTCCCTACACAAGTCGTATCTTCCTACTCGCTGCAACAAGAACACGAAAAACTTAACTCGCCTAACCCTGCAGATCAGGAGAAGAATACTCAGGCCAGATGACTTGAGTCAGAAGCCATATCCGTAGATAAGATTTGTTCTGCTACGAGTCTTTACTTATCTAGAGGAAAGATGGGAATGAAAGAATCAGAAGTGACCGAGGTAATTACCTTCTGAGATACTGGCAGTTATCTCACTCTACTGAGAGATGATGTACTTCCCGTTTCCAACGATACTTACACCAGTATGGATGCCTTACTAGAGGCGCTGTGATAAAAATACCTTTTCATAAAGTATACATAGAAACGGACTATTACACTGGTTACACTTCAGTGGGAGTTTCTAGTGGTGCATTCCCTATAAAGTCGGTGGAGTTGCTGATAGTGACGTTCTGCAAGTTGGTATATGTAAGGAATCACTTGTCTTTGACAACACCACTAATGATAACTATGTCATTGAATCTTGTAAGGAAAAACCTATTTTATTTCCCCTCAGTGTTATAACTAGAGCAATGTCAAAGATACAACAACCATCCTTGTCAACGGCTAAGATAGTTGATGATAATATCTTGCGTCTGAATATGTTGTTCAGCAATGCCCTGCGCCCAGGATCATTGACACTGTCTTCTCCCGTCCATGAACCTAGTCAGGACTCCACAGACATTAAAATTCTAACTCATGAAGCTCCTCATAAAGTACCAGTTTGTTAATCAGTCTCTGGAAAGAATGAGGGATATGACAGTGTCCGAGGGTGAAGCTAAGGAATTAGAATATTGCTATTATTATAATAATGGTGAACTTATGGAAAAGAATACCTGCAAGTCGTCAGCTGACGGTGTTCCCAACATAGTGAAACATGTCATAGTTGTACCAGTGACCTTTAGGTAGCAAGCTATGGATTTTGCTCGCATTAGTCCCATAGGAGGACATTTGGGTGTCAAGAAGACATTACTTAAGTTGGTAAAACATTTCACTTGGCTAAAGATGAAGGAAACTGTCGCTGATCATGTGCGACGTTGTCACGTTAGTCAAGTGACGGGTAAGCCTGCTCATACACCTCCGCTTGTTCCTTTAATTCCTATCACTCTGATGGAGAACCGTTCTCTAGACTCATCATAGATTGTGTTGGTCCTTTGCCAAAAACCAAATTAGGGAACCAGTACGTGTTTACTATCATGGATGCAGCGACTCGCTATCCCAAGGCTATTCCTATGAGGAAAATTAATGCGCGGGCAATTGTGAGAGCATTAATTAATTTTTTTTTCTCAGGTTGGATTACCACGTGAGGTCCAGTCGGATCAAGGATCCAGCTTCACCTCTAAGATCTTTCGTGAGGCACTATCTCATCTAGGAATATAGTCCGTACTCTCCACCAGTTATCATCCAGTCACAAAGTGCTTTAGAAAGATTCAATCAGACTTTGAAGTCCATGATGAGGGCATATTGTGAACACTTCTCCAGAGGCTGGGATGAAGTTATACCATTTCCTCTGTTCGCTGTCAGGGAAAGTGAACAGGAAAGCCTCGGGTTTAGCCCATTTCAGTTGATATTCGGACACCAGGTACGTCGTCCCCTCGCTGTATTGAGGGACGTCTGGATGGGAAAATCAAGTCTATCATTGAGCACATCTCCTTCGTTAATACAGAAGCATTTGAAGGCTGCTAGAGAGCTGGCATCAAGAAACCTAGTTACAACCCAGGCTAAAATTAAGCAACGGTATGACCAGCATACGGTCTCTCGTTCATTTAAATCAGGAGACAAGGTAATGGCTCAAAGATTAGTACTCTACAAGCCAGGTACGAAGGCCCCCTGGAAATAGTGAAAAAGCGTGATGTAAATTATTTAGTACGCATTCCGGGGGAAGAGGAAGTCAGAACATATGTATCATGTCAGCCATTTCAAAGCCTACTACGCTAGTCCCTTACCAACTGCATCTGTACTTCCTAAGACAAAGGAAGAACATGCCTCCCTGCTTGACGTCTCTAGGGGCATAGAGGCGCGCTTTGAAAATTCTACGACACTACAATCGTTGGACCATTTCCTTAGTAACCTGGATCTGGATAAAGCTGCTAATATTAAACACTTGATTTTGGAATACCTTTGGAAATAAATGGTATAAAATACCGACACAATGGAAATATAAACACATATGCAGTATAATGTGATCCTTTATTGACAACGTTTCACCCACACAGTGGGCTTTTTCAAGTCACACACAGATCTACCTGGGGTGGAAGGTACGGGAGTATTTATAGTCATGTTCAGAATGTTGAGGCCAGGTGGAGAATGCTGCATCTGATGATCTACCGGGTGGGGTTATAGAGTCTTGGGTAGCTTGGCAGGGGTATTGGACGAGTTGTGAGTAGACCTTCTGCAGTGTTCTATGTTCTTATGCGGGATAGCGATGAAGAAGTTTCTTGGCGAGTGGTTCAGCTATGTTATAGAAGCCGTTGTTCTGGTTGAAATTGTTGGTTATGGAGATAAGCGATGATTCCAGGATTCTTCGGTATTGAGTGTTGTCTTCTGTGGCTATAAGTCTTGAGTTTCTGTAGTTAATTAAATGGTTGTGTGAATTGCGATGTTGTACACAGGCATTCCTTGTATCGTCAGTCCTGCTTGCATATTGGTGTTCTGAAATACGTGTTTGGAGGTCTCTTGATGTTTCGCCCACATATAATTTGTTGCAGTCATTACAAGGGATTATGTATACCCCTGCAGAGGATGAAGGCTTGTCCTGTCTACTACTGGTGATGTCCTTGATGGTCGTGGTTGTGGAGGTAGATACTTGGAATGATGTATTGGAAAAGATGTTGGAAACTTGTTTGGCAATGGAGTTGGTGGGGAGGCCTATGTATCTCTTCTCGGCAGTGTCTTCTCTGGCTCCGTTATGTTGACGACATTCTCCTCATAACTCCTAAACGCTTCAACGTTCAAGCTCTCCAAGACAAGCTCAACCAGGTCGAGCCTTCAATCCAGTTCACACTTGAAGAAGAAGTCGACAACACTCTTCCTTTCCTTGATGTTCTGCTCTGCAAAGCTGATGGAATACCTTTGTGTAGCGATGTTCCTAAGCGCTGTACTCTGGGTGTTCACGACGTACAAGGTGCCTCACCAATTAAGCAGTCGCCCTGTAGAAGAAGCCCATCGAAGTATAAAGCAATCAGAAAAGAAGTTGACTTTTTATTATCTCATGGAGTAATTGAGAGAAGTAAAAGTCCGTTGTCATCTTGTATTTTAGTACCTAAACCAGACAGTAGTTTTAGGACGTGCACAGATTATCGTAAGATTAACTCTGTTACCTTACCTGATGGATATACCCTACCACGCATTGACGACCTTATTGATCGTGTCTTAGAAACCCAGTATGTCAGCTGTTTAGATCTCTTGCAGGGATATTATCAAGTCCCTCTTGCGGGGCATGCTCAGGAAATATCTGCCTTCACCGTTCAGGATGGGCCCTTTAACTATCTTGTCACTCCATTCTGTTTATGCAACGCTGCTTCGACTTTCCAACGTGTGATGAATGAACTGACACATAACTTAGATGGAGTGGAGGCCAGCCTTGACGACTTAGTCGTGTATAGTGACGAGTGGGAGCAACACTTGACTAAGAGCATTGTTTGAAAGATTGACCCTCTATAACTCTGTAAATGTAGTTTTGGACAAGCTAAGATTACCTATCTCGGGTTTTGTATAGGTCAGTGAGAGGGCTCTCCCACTGAGGAAAAAGTTCGTGCTATATCCGCATTTCCTGTACCTCAAGATAGAAAGGGAGTCCAGAGGTTCTTGGGCATGGCTGGATATTACTGCAGGTTCTGTCCTAATTTTTCTCAAGTTGCTGCTTTCTTTACCGAGCTCACCACCAGCAAAGTAAAGTTCCACTGGACTCAAGATTGCTCTAATTGATTTGCTAGGTTGAAGTGCTTGCTCCTCTGCTCCTATCTTAAGAAACCCTGATTTTAGCAAACCCTCTTTCTTATATATTGATGCGAGCAGATATGCAGTGGGTGCTGTTCTTTTACAGAAGTCTTCAACCACTGACATACTCCATCCTGTATGTAACTTCTCATCAAAACTCAAACGTCACCAGAAAAACTATACAGTGATTGAAAAAGAGGCACAATCCTTTCCCTTATATCAATACCATGAAGTCATCCAGTGCTCAGATAATGAGGTGGGCTTTCCGTACCCAGCCATTAGCATAAATCATATAAGTGGTCGTTATAATATAATTGCTGAGGCTCTCTCCCATTCTTGACTATAATTGAGAAGTTAAAAGTTGGCTAAGTACTTGTTTGCTAAATTACCATAAAGTAACTTTAATTATCAGCCCATTTATATATCTATATTAACTCGTGTATATCAACAGTAGTGGTGATATGTGTTGGTAATTTATTTATGGAGGATACGAATTGTTGGAGACAGCAACTGAGTGTTGAGCTAAGGTGCTGTACAGGTGATGCTGTGAGTGATGCTGTACAGGTGATGCTGTGAGTGATGTTGTACAGGTGATGCTGTGAGTGATGTTGTACAGGTGATGCTGTGAGTGATGCTGTACAGGTGATGCTGTGAGTGATGCTGTACAGGTGATGCTGTGAGTGATGTTGTACACTGACCCGACACCACCCACCCCTCTACACGCCTTAATAAATGTATATGCGATACTACATTATATTGTCATGTACTGCTAAAATCTTAGAGACTCCGTTCTAAATCTGCAGAGGTGGTGGTGAAAAAACGTTCAAGAAGCATTTTAATGAAAATAAAGCATTTGAGGAGTGATAAGAGCTCCAGAAGATTGTGACTGTATTAACTAAAATGAATAATAATTCGTTTAATACGCAACTGTATGTGAGGGAAAAGTTCAACAGATAGGAGTAGCGAGAGAGTATATGGTGACGATAGTTTGATTGCCAGTCTGCTTGTTAAGGTAGGGTCAGTGTCTAGCTCCCGCTTCCCCCCCCCCTTTTTCCACCCGGAAAGGTGACGTGTGGGGCTCCGACCAAATGGATAATCACTTGACTCACAGCTCCCAGCACAACTGTAAGTAAAAGCCTCTGCTCCTATTCTAGTGGATATATTGGTTAAAAGCTTCACTTTTAACCAGTTCTAAGACTTAGTTCATTCTGCCTTGATTTTCAGGTTTTGCTATTAAATCCTCACCATTCTTTTAAGTACCTTACACTTATCATGGAGAGTGATTTTTCAAGCAGTGGGTAACTTTTGTCTCTTTCTAGCTTGGAATGTCAGCTTGGGTCATCTGGCAACCAAAGAAACAGTGTTGAAGGAGACGAACTTCACGAGAGTTCTGGGACGTCACTTTTTATCTACGTTCCTGATAAGTATAGCCAACCCCAGGCAACTACCCCTCATCTTTGCAGTGATGAAAGACCTGCGTTCCTATCATCTTGACGGATTATTCAAGGCTAAAGACTCTGTGGCGAACTAGTCGTTGGGTTGTCACTCAACAGCTGTGACCCTCCCTTACATCCTCAGCAACGGCTACCATTTCTACAATACGCGGTGTCAACAACATCAACCAGACACCACAGTCTAACTGTACATATTAGCGTTGAATTCAGATATCATTTTTATATTTCATTTTTCATTTTTCTTTCAAGTAGGATAAACGTTCATATTTAAATGCTTAATATTTTCAATTATAACAATAAAGTGTTTATATTTTTAGGTTATTGTTCTTTTTTCTATTCATTAATTTTCCTAAGGAGGAGCCAGCCTTGGTAAGACCTACTTAAGATCTTACAGGCCTGAGTAAGCCTTCACACTGTGCAAATATTGAATACCACAGTTTACGCAGTAAACATGAGTGTAATAATTCACTGGTCAACAACCAAAATGCTTCCGAGACCAGAGTATCAATTTCCAACTAATTTTAGGTCACTGATAATGAATATCATGGTTAAAATTGTTTGTTACCTCTACATTTCAATATACACCTACGTGTCACAACAGTCTCACTGACTGATCTTCATTATTGTTCCATCAGTGTATTTCTTACCACACTCAGTCTCACTGACCTTCATTATTGTTCCAGCAGTGTGTTTCTTACCACACCCACAGTCTCACTGACCTTCATTATTGTTCCAGCAGTGTGTTTCTTACCACACTCAGTCTCACTGACCTTCATTATTGTTCCAGCAGTGTGTTTCTTACCACACTCAGTCTCACTGACCTTCATTATTGTTCCAGCAGTCATAGAAGGTGGTTCTGCTCTGCAAGTTTATATTTTGAGGTTAAAGGTAGGTGATTTTCATAGCTGTGTAAGAGGTTCCCACTACATCAGGAGAGACTGGCCACCTCGTCAATCATCGGAGCCTGGGATGAAAAATGTTCAACATCCACCTCTCATTGAATCAAACAAAATTTTGCTACCACAACTACACATAAAACTGGGGCTCATGAAAAACTTTGTAAAACCTATGGACAAATCTGGTCAGAGATTCAATTATTTAACATCAAAATTTCCCTCACTGAGCGACGCTAAGATAAAAGAGGGAGTTTTCAATGGTCCTCAAATTCGAGAGCTTCTAAAAGATGATGACTTTGAATCAGACCTTCATGGGGAGGAGAAAGCTGCTTGGGAAACATTCAAGTTAGTGGAGAAGGAATTTCTCTGAACAGAAGGGAAGGCAACTCTGAAGAATTACTGGAAAACCTCATCAAGGTTTACAAGAACATGGGATGTAACATGTCACTTAAAATCCACTTTTTGGACTCGCATTTAGTCTTTTTTCCAGCGAACTGTGGGACAGTGACGAACATGGTGAAAGGTTTCACCAAGATATTTCGACCATGGAAAAATGGTACCAGGGCAAATGGGGCACAATAATGCTTGCAGACTATTGCTGGACATTGGCAAGAGATGATTCTTCAGCCCACTATAAGTGTCAAGCAAAAAGGCAGAGAGTAGGCACTGATTAGACTTTAAAACATACTGACACATATTGTACGTTATAATAAAATATTGTATGTCTCGTATCTTTAAACAGATATCCAATAAGTATTTTTCAAGGTGATATTGGGATTCAGGACATGAAAATACATAAGAATTAATTAATCTCATTTAAGAAGCATACAACTTTTCAAAAATTTTTGACCAATCATTAACATTAAAAATACAATAATAATATATATATAAAATTCTCAAAAATAATAATTCTAATAAGTGACTGTTTCACCACCAGTCAAAAATATTTAATTCTTTGAAATAGTGTTTAAATTTAATTCTCAGCGTATGTACTCTGCGAGAGACGTACCTCTCCAGTGTATGTACTCTGAGAGACATGTACCTCTCCAGTATATATATGCCGAGTTAAATTTAAATACCCTGTCAAAGAATAAAGTATTCTTGACTGGTGGTGAAACAGATACAACGTTATGGACTCTGGTGTAGCAGAGACACTTTACCTCTCACTCAGTAGTTCCTGTCTGTAATTGTTTCAAAACTTATCGGTTTTGCGCCCTTGTATGTACATTTCAGAAGTAATGTACATAACATTCATAGATCACAGTATATAACAACAGTATCGGAGGCATTAATAGAAAGACGTACTGGCCGGGTTGAAGGAGCCACCACCAAAATTCTTGGCCAAGTGATCGAGTCTTCAGAGTTCATAATTTTTATTTTATTCTGCGAGAAGTTTTTGTCTTGTGTCTGTCGTGAACTTTTATTATTTTAGAAAGTGTTAGAAAAGTATGTATGTGAAAACCGAGAAACTTATTCAACTCTTTAATAATAAATTCTAAAGTTAATCTTTCATAAGATAATTTATTAGTGTTTTACCTTAACATTCAGTCTCAAGTTACTCCACATATTCATATTTAGTCCAAAGAATGTCATCGAAACATTGTAAACCATCATTCCATTTTCTTAAGAAAACTGAATTGATATAATCAATGATTTTGTCTTACAATGCTTATACAGTATTGTTTATTGCTAACAACAGTCTGGGATAGTGCAGGTATACTTATAAGAATGCATACACTTGTATGTGTATATGAATGTTCGTAGCATTGAGTGTGTAGTGACTGTGTGTGTGTGTGTGTGTGTGTGTGTGTGTGTGTGTGTGTGTGTGTGTGAGTGAACTCGTAAAAAATAAACATCAGGGGAAATGGAACAGAATTCTTCCTCCGTAAGCCATGCGTGTTGTAAGAGGCGACAAAAATGCCAGGAGCAAGGGGCTAGTAGCCCCTTCTCCGGTATATATTACTAAATGTAATAGGAGAAACTTTCGTATTTCCTTTTGGGACACCCCACCTCGGTGGCCCAGAAAGAAGAAAGTTTTTTTTCTTTTTTAACTTTAGTAATGTATACAGGATAAAGGGTTACTAGCCCCTTGCTTCCGGCATTTTAGTTGCCTCTTACAACACGCATGGTTTTCGGAGGAAGAATTCTGTTCCACTTCCCCATGGAGATAAGAGGAAATGAACAAGAACTAGCTACAAAAAATAGAAAAAGCCTAGTGTGACCTAAATGTAAGTAGAAGTAGCAAGACGAACCCGTAATCTTGCAGGTTTATGAGACAGAAAAAAGACACCAGCAATCCTATCATCATGTAAAACAATTATAGGCTTTCGTGCCGAATAGGTAAAATTTGTCAATTAACAAGAACTCATTTAAAATTAAGTTCTTTCTAGAATTTTCTCGTATACGTTGAAAGACATTTTTTTCATTTATTTTTAATTTTTTTTATTAACACATCGGCCGATTCCCACCAAAGCAGGATGGCCCGAAAAAGAAAAACTTTCATCATTCATTCCACCACTGTCTTGCCAGAGGGCTGCTTTACATTAGTTACAAAACTGCAACATTAACACCCCTCCTTCAGAGTGCAGGCACTGTACTTCCCATCTCCAGGATTCAAGTCCGGCCTGCCAGTTTCCCTGAATCCCTTCATAAATGTTTCTTTGCTCACACCAACAGCACGTCAAGTATTAAAAAACATTTGTCTCCATTCACTCCTATCAAATACGCTCACGCATGCTTGTTGGAAGTCCAAGCCCCTCGCACACAAAACCTCCTTTACCCCCTCCCTCCAACCCTTCGTAGGCCGACCCCTACCCTGCCTTCCCTCCACTACAGATTTATACACACTCGAAGTCATTCTGTTTTGTTCCATTCTCTCTACATGTCCGAACTACCTCAACAGCCCCTCCTCAACTATCTGGATAATAGTTTTGGTAATCCCACACCTTCTCCTAATTTCCGAACTACGAATTCTCTGCATTATATTCACACCACACATTTCCCTCAGACATGACATCTCCACTGCCTCCAGCCTTCTCCTCTTTGCAACCTTCATCACCCATGTTTCACACCCATACAAGAGTGTTGGTACAACTATACTCTCATACATTCCCCTTTTTGCTTCCACGGACAAAGTTTTTCGTCTCCACAGACTCCTAAGTGCACCGCTCACCCTTTTTCCCTCATCACTTCTGTGATTCACCTCATCCTTCATAGACCCATCTGCTGACACGTCCACTCCTAAATATCTGAATATATTCACCTCCTCCATACTCTCTCCCTCCAATCTGATATCCAGTCTTTCATCACCTAATCATTTTATCCTCATAACCTTACTCTTTCCTATATTCACTTTTAATTTTCTTCTTTTACATACCCTACCAAATTCATCCACCAGCCTCTGCAACTTCTCTTCAGAATCTCCCAAAAGCACAGCGTCATCAGCAAAAAGCAACTGTGACAACTCCCACTTCGTGTTTGATTCTTTATCTTTTAACTCCACACCTCTTGCCAAGACCCTCGCTTTCACTTCTCTTGCAACCCCATCTATAAATATATTTAACAACCACGGTGACATCACACAAACTTGTCTAAGGCCTACATTTACTGGGAAATAATCTCCCTCTCTCCTACATACTCTAACCTGAGCCTCACTATCCTCGTAAAAACTCTTCACTGCTTTCAGTAACCTACCTCCTATTCCATTCACCAGCAATATCTGCCACATTGCCCCCCCCTATCCACCCTGTCATATGCCTTTTCTAAATCCATAAATGTAACAAAAACCTCTTTACCCTTATCTAAATACTGTTCATCTATATGTTTCACTGTAAACACTTGGTCTACACACCCCCTACCTTTCCTAAAGCCTCCTTGTTCATCTGCTATCCTGCTCTCCGTCTTACTCTTAATTCTTTCAATAATAACTACCATACACTTTACCAGGTATACCCAACAGACTTATTCCCCTATAATTTTTGCACTCTCTTTTATCCCCTTTGCCTTTATACAAAGGAACTATGCATGCTCTCTGCCAATCCCTAGGTACCTTACCCTCTTCCATACATTTATTAAATAATAGCACCAACCACTCCAAAACTATATCCCTTCCTGCTTTTAACATTTCTATCTTTATCCCATCAATCCCAGCTGCCTTACCCCCTTTCATTTTACCTACTGCCTCACGAACTTCCCCCACACTCACAACTGGCTCTTCCTCACTCCTACAAGATGTTATTCCTCCTTGCCCTATACACGAAATCACAGCTTCCCTATCTTCATCAACATTTAACAATTCCTCGAAATATTCCCTCCATCTTCGCGATACCTCTAACTCTTCATTTAATAACTCTAATCTCCTATTTTTAACTGTCAAACCCATTTATTCTCTAGGCTTCCACAACTTCTTAATCTCACTCCAAAACTTTTTCTTATTTTCAACAAAATTTGTTGATACCATCTCACTCACTCTCTCATTTGCTCTATTTTTACATTACTTCACCACTCTCTTAACCTCTCTTTTTCTCTCCATATACTCTTCCCTCCTTGTATCACTTTTACTTTGTAAAAACCTCTCATACGCTAACTTTTTCTCCCTTACTACTCTTTACATCATTTCACCAATCGTTCTTCTTCCCTCCCGCACCCACTTTCCTGTAACCACAAGCTTCTGCTGAACACTCTAACACTACATTCTGTTAAACCTACCCCATACATCTTCGACCCCATTGCCTATACTCTCACTAGCCCATCTATCCTCCAATAATTGTTTATATCTTACCCTAACTGCCTCCTCTTTTAGTTTATACACCTTCACCTCTCTCTTATTTGCTACTTCTATTTTCCTTGTAACCCATCCACCTTTTACTCTCACTGTAGCCACAACTAGAAAGTGGTCTGATATATCTGTGGCCCCTCTATAAACATGTACATCCTGAAGTCTACTCAACAGTCTTTTATCTACCAATACACAGTCCAACAAGCTACTGTCATTACGCCCTACATCATATCTTGTATACTTATTTATCCTCTTTTTCTTAAAATACGCATTACTTATAACTAAACCCCTTTCTATACAAAGTTCAATCAAAGGGCTCCCATTATCATTTACACCTGGCACCCCAAACGTACCTACCACACCCTCTCTAAATGTTTCTCCTACTTTAGCATTTAGGTCCCCAACCACAATTACTCTTTCACTTGGTTCAAAGGTTCCTATACATTCGCTTAACATCTCCCAAAATCTCTCTCCTCTACACTACTTTCTTCTCCAGGTGCATACACGCTTATTATGACCCACTTTTCACATCCGACCCTTATTTTAATCCACATAATCCTTGAATTTACACATTTATATTCCCTCTTCTCCTTCCATAATGGTCCTTCAACATTATTGCTACCCCTTTCTTAGCTCTAACCCTCTCAGCTACTCCTGGCTTAATCCCATTTATTTCTCCCCACTGAAACTCGCCTTTCCTCTTCAGCTTTGTTTCGCTTAGAGCCAGGACTTCCAAATTCTTTTCATTCATAACATCAGCAATCATCTTTCTTATCATCCGCACTACATCCACGCACATTCAAGAATCCCAGTTTTATAAAGTTTTTCTTCTTCTGATTTTTAGTAAACGTGTACAGGAGAAGGGGATACTAGCCCATTGCTCCCGGCATTTTAGTCGCCTCATACGACACGCATGGCTTACGGAGGAAAGATTCTTTTCCACTCCTCCATGGACAAATAGAGATAAAAAAAAAAACTAGAACAACAGCTATTAAGAAAAAG
>NW_027195705.1:60000-80000 GCF_038502225.1 Cherax quadricarinatus
CTGATCTAGCCCTAACTACCAGACTGACAGTGAAGCAGTCTGCTCCCTGATCTAGCCCTAACTACCAGACTGACAGTGAAGCAGTCTGCTCCCTGATCTAGCCCTAACTACCAGACTGACAGTGAAGCAGTCTGCTCCCTGATCTAGCCCTAACTACCAGACTGACAGTGAAGCAGTCTGCTCCCTGATCTAGCCCTAACTACCAGACTGACAGTGAAGCAGTCTGCTCCCTGATCTAGCCCTAACTACCAGACTGACAGTGAAGCAGTCTGCTCCCTGATCTAGCCCTAACTACCAGACTGACAGTGAAGCAGCCTGCTCTCTAGCCCTAACTACCAGATCTAGCCCTAAGCCCTAACTACCAGACTGACAGTGAAGCAGTCTGCTCCCTGATCTAGCCCTAACTACCAGACTGACAGTGAAGCAGTCTGCTCCCTGATCTAGCCCTAACTACCAGACTGACAGTGAAGCAGTCTGCTCCCTGATCTAGCCCTAACTACCAGACTGACAGTGAAGCAGTCTGCTCCCTGATCTAGCCCTAACTACCAGACTGACAGTGAAGCAGTCTGCTCCCTGATCTAGCCCTAACTACCAGACTGACAGTGAAGCAGTCTGCTCCCTGATCTAGCCCTAACTACCAGACTGACAGTGAAGCAGTCTGCTCCCTGATCTAGCCCTAACTACCAGACTGACAGTGAAGCAGTCTGCTCCCTGATCTAGCCCTAACTACCAGACTGACAGTGAAGCAGTCTGCTCCCTGATCTAGCCCTAACTACCAGACTGACAGTGAAGCAGTCTGCTCCCTGATCTAGCCCTAACCACCAGACTGACAGTGAAGCAGTCTGCTCCCTGATCTAGCCCTGAAGACTGATCGTACATTTGTTCTCCCTTAGATTCACTCAGTTTGAATTTTGTTGAGAATTAGACTTAAGAGTTGGCTCATAGTTCATTCAGTATTGTTCCGAAGATTCATTTATTTATATTCTTGGTTTAGAAAGACACGTAAGCAACCACTATGACATATTTATTAGAAAACGTTTCGGTCCTGGGACCGAAGTGATCAAGGTCCCAGGACCGAAACGTTTTCTAATAAATATGTCATAGTGGTTGCTTACGTGTCTTTCTAAACCAACTTGTCGGTATTTATTACCAAGGTTTATACCATTTATATTCTTGGACATTCGAGCAATATTTAGATATGTCTTTCAGACAAATTCTGGCTGTCTGTCTTCCTTATGACAAGATTCAAAGGTGTTTGTTAAATTTTGTACGTTTATGCAGTTGGTTTTAAGACAGTCTTGTTGAGGTAAAGACTTTGATGTTTGTGAAGACTTAAACTGTAAAGTGTTAAAGACTAGTCTTCATTGTTAATGTGATATTTCCATGTGATTCAACTTTATATGTATATATTTTGTAAATTTATAAAACTATTGTACATACAATATTAAGCTATAATATTATGTACAAAGAGAAGACAAAGTATTGTATTCAAATACTTTAAAATTAAACTTAATAAGATTTTAATATTATTGGATTGAGTTTCCTAGTAGAAATAACCCCCTCGACTCTAAAAATATATTAAACTAGCTTTTTATCCAATACCTTGTTGCCTGAGACGAGTATTATTTGAAATAGGCCAAATTCTGAAGTTCTTTATAAACTTCCAAGGAATAAAAATTCCTCTAAATCCCTTACTCGCAACAAGATATATATATATATATATATATATATATATATATATATATATATATATATATATATATATATATATATATATATATATATATATATATATAATGTAGGTAGTAGGTTGGTAGACAGCAACCGCCTAGGGAGGTACTACCATCTTGCCAAGTGAGTGTAAAACGAAACCCTGTAATTGTTTTACATGATGGTAGGATTGCTGGTGCCCTTTTTTCTGTCTCATAAAATGCAAGTTTTCAGGTACGTCTTGCTACTTCTACTTACACTTAGGTCACACTACACATACATGTACAACCATATACATACATACCCCTCTGGGTTTTCTTCTATTTTTTTTTCTAGTTCTTGTTCTTGTGTATTTCCTCTTTTCTCCATGGGGAAGTGGAACAGAATTCTTCCTCCGCAAGCTATGCGTGTCGTAAGAGGCGACTAAAATGCCGGGAGAAAGAGGCTAGTAACCCCTTCTCCTGTGTATATTACTAAATGTAAAAGGAGAAACTTTCGTTTTTCCTTTTGGGCCACCCCGCCTCGGTGGGATACGGCCGGTGTGTTGAAAGAAAGAAATTATATATATATAAATATATATATATATATATATATATATATATATATATATATATATATATATATATATATATATATATATATATATATATATATATATATATAACGCAGTAAGATGACAGTGAACAGGTTATATCACAAAATATAGGGAAAGGGGGGCAAAAGAGAGAATAAAAATTATATGGGAATATGTTTTTTGAGTATACCATGTAAAGTGTATGGTTGCGTTATTATTGAAAAAGGTTAGAGGTCAGACAGAGAGCAGAGTCGCAGAGGAAGAAGGAGGCTTTAGAATGGGTATAGGATGTGCAGGACAAGTGATTACATAGTTGCATATGCCTGAACGATATTTAGATACAGGTAGGGAAATTTTAGTTCATTTATGGGTCTGGAAAAGGCATGTAATAGTAAATTAGACACATGTGCAACTCTTGGGTATCTTTATTAAGGAAACGCATCGCCACACAGAGGCTTCATCAGTCTATACAAAGGAGAATCGTGAAGAACAGGAGGAGAATGAGGTAATCAGTCCCTAAACCTTGAGTCGATGTGGTCAGTCCATCAATCTTCAATAGAATACAGCATATGTGCGAAGAATTGGCTTATATACTGTAGGCAGGAGAGGTGCAGCAGATGTAGGTGGTGTCACATTTGTTCATGTGGAAGTAGGTCGTACCCAAGGGTTAGGCAAGTGAAGAATTCCCAAAAATTCTGGGAATTCTTCGCTTGCCTAACCCTTGGGTACGACCTACTAACACACTGGACAAATGTGACACCACCTACGGCTGCTGCACCTCTCCTGCCTACATTATATAAGCCATGTGCTGTATTGTATTCAAGATTGATGGACTGACCACATCGACTCAAGGCTGAGGGACTGATTACCTCATTCTCCTTCTCTTCTTCACGATTCTCCTTTGTATGGACTGATGAAGCCACTGTGTGGCGAAACGTTTCCTCAATAAAGATACCCAAGAGTTGCACGTGTCTAATTTATGAACGGTGTCGGTTCTTTGAACCATTCATCAACAATACTGCCAGTGGTTGCTGCTGCAGCCTGGCCAGTGGTCGCTGCTGCAGCCTGGTCGGTGGTCGCTGCTGCAGCCTGGCCAGTGGTCGCTGCTGCAGCCTGGCCAGTGGTCGGTGCTGCAGCCTGGCCAGTGGTCGGTGCTGCAGCCTGGCCAGTGGTCGGTGCTGCAGCCTGGCCAGTGGTCGGTGCTGCAGCCTGGCCAGTGGTCGGTGCTGCAGCCTGGCCAGTGGTCGGTGCTGCAGCCTGGCCAGTGGTCGCTGCTGCAGCCTGGCCGGTGGTCGCTGCTGCAGCCTGGCCAGTGGTCGCTGCTGCAGCCTGGCCAGTGGTCGCTGCTGCAGCCTGGCCGGTGGTCGCTGCTGCAGCCTGGCCAGTGGTCGCTGCTGCAGCCTGGCCAGTGGTCGCTGCTGCAGCCTGGCCAGTGGTCGCTGCTGCAGCCTGGCCAGTGGTCGCTGCTGCAGCCTGGCCAGTGGTCGCTGCTGCAGCCTGGCCAGTGGTCGCTGCTGCAGCCTGGCCATGCTGCAGCCTGGCCAGTGGTCGCTGCTGCAGCCTGGCCAGTGGTCGCTGCTGCAGCCTGGCCAGTGGTCGCTGCTGCAGCCTGGCCAGTGGTCGCTGCTGCAGCCTGGCCAGTGGTCGCTGCTGCAGCCTGGCCAGTGGTCGCTGCTGCAGCCTGGCCAGTGGTCGCTGCTGCAGCCTGGCCAGTGGTCGCTGCTGCAGCCTGGCCAGTGGTCGCTGCTGCAGCCTGGCCAGTGGTCGCTGCTGCAGCCTGGCCAGTGGTCGCTGCTGCAGCCTGGCCAGTGGTCGCTGCTGCAGCCTGGCCAGTGGTCGCTGCTGCAGCCTGGCCAGTGGTCGCTGCTGCAGCCTGGCCAGTGGTCGCTGCTGCAGCCTGGCCAGTGGTCGCTGCTGCAGCCTGGCCAGTGGTCGCTGCTGCAGCCTGGCCAGTGGTCGCTGCTGCAGCCTGGCCAGTGGTCGCTGCTGCAGCCTGGCCAGTGGTCGCTGCTGCAGCCTGGCCAGTGGTCGCTGCTGCAGCCTGGCCAGTGGTCGCTGCTGCAGCCTGGCCAGTGGTCGCTGCTGCAGCCTGGCCAGTGCTGCACAGTACATCACAACATGAATGTTGTGATGTACAGTGATGTGTGGAAGTTAGCATATATTATAAAAGGAATGTTGTAGTACACTGTTTTGTGGTGTTAGTGATGTGTGGGTGTTTGTGTGTAGTATTACGTTCAGTGTTTATATAAGTGTTGGTGACGTTCAATGTTTATGAATAATTTGGTGACGTTCAGTGTTGGTGAACGTGTTGTTCAGCAGCTGCTGATATTCACTAAGTTAGTTACTGTGTCAAACGCACTAGTCGATAGACACTTCGCCTGTTGTGATGTGTATGTGCGCGCGCGCGCGCTTACCTAGTTGTGCTCATTTAGTTGTGGTTGCAAGGGTCGAATCTCAGCTCCTGGCCCCGCTTTTTTGCTGGCCGCTACTCAGTACCCTCTCCGTGAGCTTTATCATACCTCTCCTTAAAGCTATGTATAGCTCCTGCCTCCACTACATCACTTCCCAGACTATTCCACTTCCTGACAACTCTGTGACTGAAGAAATACTTTCTGACGTCCCAGTGGTTCAACTGAGTCTTCAACTTCCAACTGTGACCCCTTGTTGCTGTGTCTCATCTCTGGAACTTCCTGTCTCTGTCCACCTTGTCGATTCATCTCAGTATTTTATATGTCGTTATCATATCCCCCCTATCTCTCCTGTCTTCCAGTGTCTTCCGGTTGATTTCTCTTAACCTCTCCTCGTAGAACATAACCCTTAGCTCCGGGACTAGTTTTGTTGGAAGCCTTTACACTTTCTCTAGTTTCCTTACATGTTTGGCTAGGTGAGGGTTCCAAACTGGCGCTGCATACTTCAGTATAGGCCTAATGTACACAGTGTACAGGGTGCTGAATGACTCCTTATTAAGATGTTGGAATGCTGTACTCAGGTTTGCCAGTCGCCCGTATGCTGCTGCAGTTATTAAGTTGATATGCGCCTCAGAAGATGTGCTCGATGTTATACTCACCCAAAGATCCTTTTCTTTGAGTGAGGTTTGTAGTCTCTGGCCCCTTGGACTGTACTCCGTCCGTGGTCGTCTTTGCTCTTTCCCAATCTTCATGACTTTGCACTTGGTGGGGGTTGAAATCCAGGAGCCAGTTGCGGGACCAGTCCTGCAGTCTGTCCAGATCCCTCTGTAGTTCTGTCTGGTCCTCGTTCGATTGAATTCTTCTCAGCAACTTCACATCATCTGCAAACAGGGACATTTCGGAGTTTATTCCTTCCGTCATATCGTTTACAAATACAAGAAACAGTACCGGTCCCAGGACTGATCCCTGTGGCACCCCGCTCGTTACAGGCGCCCACTCTGACACCTCACCTCATACCATGACTCGCTGTTGTCTTCTTGGCAAGTATTTCCTGATCCATTGTAGGCAGTGCCTTCCCTGTTATCCCTGCTTGGTCCTCCAGTTTTTGCACTAATCTCTTTGTGTGTGTGTGTGTGTGTGTGTGTGTGTGTGTGTGTGTGTGTGTGTGTGTGTGTGTGTGTGTGTGTGTGTGTGTGTGTGTGTGTGTGTGTGTGTGTGTGTGTGTGTGTGTGTGTGTGTGTGTAAAATATTTTTATTTTCCGACCAGACATTTAAACTGACAGTTATATTAGGCGCTTCATACCCATCCACTGGGTAAAGATTATAAAAGTAAAGTCAGTAAAGATTATAAAAGTAAAGTCAGTAAAGATTATAAAAGTAAAGTCAGTAAAGATTATAAAAGTAAAGTCAGTAAAGATTATAAAAGTAAAGTCAGTAAAGATTATAAAAGTAAAGTCAGTAAAGATTATAAAAGTAAAGTCAGTAAAGATTATAAAAGTAAAGTCAGTAAAGATTATAAAAGTAAAGTCAGTAAAGATTATAAAAGTAAAGTCAGTAAAGATTATAAAAGTAAAGTCAGTAAAGATTATAAAAGTAAAGTCAGTAAAGATTATAAAAGTAAAGTCAGTAAAGATTATAAAAGTAAAGTCAGTAAAGATTATAAAAGTAAAGTCAGTAAAGATTATAAAAGTAAAGTCAGTAAAGATTATAAAAGTAAAGTCAGTAAAGATTATAAAAGTAAAGTCAGTAAAGATTATACAAGTAAAGTCAGTAAAGATTATACAAGTAAAGTCAGTAAAGATTATACAAGTAATTCAGTAAAGATTATACAAGTAAAGTCAGTAAAGATTATACAAGTAATTCAGTAAAGATTATACAAGTAATTCAGTAAAGATTATACAAGTAATTCAGTAAAGATTATACAAGTAATTCAGTAAAGATTATACAAGTAAAGTCAGTAAAGATTATACAAGTGAAGTCAGTAAAGATTATACAAGTAAAGTCAGTAAAGATTATACAAGTAAAGTCAGTAAAGATTATACAAGTGAAGTCAGTAAAGATTATACAAGTAAAGTCAGTAAAGATTATAAAAGTAAAGTCAGTAAAGATTATAAAAGTAAAGTCAGTAAAGATTATAAAAGTAAAGTCAGTAAAGATTATAAAAGTAAAGTCAGTAAAGATTATAAAAGTAAAGTCAGTAAAGATTATAAAAGTAAAGTCAGTAAAGATTATAAAAGTAAAGTCAGTAAAGATTATAAAAGTAAAGTCAGTAAAGATTATAAAAGTAAAGTCAGTAAAGATTATAAAAGTAAAGTCAGTAAAGATTATACAAGAGCAATAAAAAATATTTACCTGTTAATTATAATTATGTTATGGTTTAAAAGTAATATTGCATTTATAATCAGCGTTCCAGAGACATTATGTCGACCTGTTTTATGAAAAGGAAGAAATTTGTGAATAATTCTACGGAGATTACAACCCAGGTTTGAGTTTACCACTGTTGGTTATTGTTACTGTCGGCACCACTGAGAGCAATGTGCTACCAGTAACGTATTTACCACTGTTATTGTCACTGTCAGCACCACTGACAGCACTGAGCTACCAGTCATGTGTTTACCACTGTTCGAAATTGTCACAGTCAGCACCACTGAGATGACTAGGCCACCACTGCTGCTGCTTCCCTTGTTTCTACCCCTCTCTACCACTGCTGTTATTTTCACTTCAAACATCCGTATGGAATGACTCGCCCACACATCCAGAATAAACAATCATTCCCATATGCATAAACATTGAGCATTAACAGTGTTACCACAATCTCTCTCGCTCTCTCGCTCTCTCGCTCTCTCCCTCTCTCCCTCTCTCCCTCTCTCCCTCTCTCCCTCTCTCCCTCTCTCCCTCTCTCCCTACCCCCATGTACCCTTGCATAACAAATTCACTTGCATTCTCAAGAGATTGGGTTTCTAAACTTATACACTAAAATTTTCTTAATTACACGTCTCAGGCCCAAGGTTTTAATTCCCAGGTCTCAGGTCTCAAGACTCGGTTCCCAGGTCCTAGAATTGATCTGAAAAGCCTGATCGTAGTTCATTGGTCTCAGGCCTCAGTGTTACCAAATGCAAGTAGTAAATAAAACTGTGAACGTGAGCTCAAAGTTGTGCTCGACCGGGACACAAATCCCACTGTCCATAATGTTGCAGGAAAACCGCAGGTGCAGAAAAAGATTTTATTGTGTAAACGTTACGCTCTTTAAATGTTTTAAGTAGTCAGTGAAATGGCTGGAGGCCCAGACCGCTGAAAACTTTCCTGACTTTAACCCATGTTTGTGAAACTCCACGAGTTAAGTTTTACTGTTATTCATATGTATCGGTCACCCACCTCACCTACGATTCTCATTCCGCTGAAATATTCCTCAAGCTTGGTCTCCAAGTGAGAGATTGTCCATGTAAAGTTTCCTTCCTCCCTCTGTGTTTTTGCGTTGCAAAACATTTTAAAATTCTTATGCTCAAAGTACGATTAACTAAAGACAAAAAGTGAAATTGGAAAGGGAAAGCGACTCGTGTATATATTGTTTACATTAAACAAAGTGGTCAACAAAAGGCGCAATACCCTGGATGGAATTAATCACAGTTAATCCAAAAACTGGAGAGAGAACTGTAGATTACGTCTCTTTCTGTACTGAACAATTATCACTGCATGATAAACATTCAAAACAAACCGAAACGTAGAATGATGTTTCCTCTTCTAAACAGAAGTTCTTAGTGAAACTTATATAAAGAAAATTATCAGCCTCTCTTATTTATAGATTTAAAAAGTCATATGACAGGGTGTAGAGGGAGGCAGTGTTGTTAGTGTATTGTTAACGTTGTGTGACATAAGAAAGATGTAAATAACCATAAGGCTGTACACAGTAACACCAGATATACATACAAAAAACACTGCTACACAGAGTAACAGTAGATATACATAGCATACATAAATATATGTAGTATTATGCAGAAAATCCCACAGTAAGAAATAAATAACTATGAAACATAAATAGTAGATTTTTGAGATACTGGAAGAAAGCCGAGCTCACCTGTCCGTATTTGCAATACCTACCCGGAAACTGACGCTAGGTCTTCCCTGTGTAAAGGTCACTGTCTTGAAGGTTTTTCCATTCCTGTTTGTCTTTTTGTGGGAAACAATTGTCTAATTTATTAGGACAGGAGATTATGATAGCTAAATATTCGCTTTTATCCTGAATCATATTATGGAAAACGACGTTTTCTTTAGGAGTCATTGGAGTTGTTATATAGCAGTTTTTTGTTTGACTTAGTACAAACCTTCTGAGATGTAGTAGTCAGGATGTACCGCTTTTCTGACCTGTTTGTTTATATTGAAACTTCTTGCTCTAAGCGGCTTGGACAGCAAATCCCTGAATATCTTAGGAGTAGACTAGACACCGTTCTTTCTTTTAACTTAGAGTGAGTGCTGAAATAATTGATGTGTTAGAAACTTTCTGTGAACAATGAACTGGTTCTTATTTTCCTGCTAGAGTTCCTTGTCTTTCCCACTGGTATTCGTTGTTGTTCTGGTTAATGTTCCTCCTCAACATTATATGTCCTGTGATTCTTTGCTTGTTCTTTGTTACCATTTTCCGGTGTAAGTTTTTTTTCCATAACTTAGCTTCTCTTTGTTTCCTTCTTTATTTGCGTGTCCGAGGTGTTTACTTTCTCCTTGTTAGCTGCCTTCTCTAGTGTATGTTTTTTGTGTTTGCTGCCTTCAGTGTATATTCCCCTGTTCTTTCTTTCCTTGTTGCTTTTATCAGTGTATATTCCCCTGTTCTTTCTTTCCTTGTTGCTTTTATCAGTGTATATTCCCCTGTTCTTTCTTTCCTTGTTGCTTTTATCAGTGTATATTCCCCTGTTCTTTCTTTCCTTGTTGCTTTTATCAGTGTATATTCCCCTGTTCTTTCTTTCCTTGTTGCTTTTATCAGTGTATGTTCTGTTTCGGTGCCTCTGTTTCTCTATTAGTTTTTTCTTTCGTGCGAGTTTTAAGTGATTATGTAATTATTAATTTCCATGCAAACTGTAAATAGTATTTATTGAAAGGGTATATAATTATGCATATGTACCTGTTGAAGATATTGTAACCATAGTGACTCCAACCCAGTTGGGACGCAATTCTTAATACTAAAGTATCTATTGAACGTATAATAACTGTGACTGTGGGAAGAATACCTCTGAGAATACCGTAACTACTGAACCATAGTGACTTGAGTCTTGTTTGGATGAAACATGAAGACTGTTGTAGCAACTGAAACATTGTACAAAAGTTACGTCTGCATAATAGGTTGTATCATTTCACTGCATTTTTTAGTTTTTAAACAAACAAGAATAACTAAACTTGAGTCTCTTATCTCTACACAAGTCTAACTTTGGTACCAGCCTGTGCTAGGGAAACAGATCAAAGCCGTACACAGTGTTACACAGAATTGTAAAAGAAATACTTAATGCAAAGAACAAGACTTATGGTACTGGGGTTTCAAAATTATATTAGAGCAAAAAATCACTACAAAAAACACAGCAGTCCCGGAGACAGTAACAATGAGAGGAACTAACCAGGTTGCAGGAATGGTTATCGAAATCTTTTTGGTCGGCCGATCGAGATTAACATGTTTGTCGAAATTTTTAAATGAGAGTTACTGATTTTTGGTGTGTATTGTGGATAGGTTTATTTGGATAAATATTATAAATTCGAGAAAAGTACAGATATAAGAAAGGTATTCTGGAAGATGTTAAGGGAATGTGTTGAGAATGCTTGGAGAGACATGAATGTTAGTGGGAGACACTGTTGAGTAAGACACACTGGAAAAGTTTGAAGTTTTTGGTGTATATAGCAGACTAGAACCTTTGTTTATATCATGGATACAGCCAGCATATCAACATACAAGAACAGTAAAGACAAAATCGGTACAGCAAAACGCTTAAGTTAGTTCAAGATAAAAGTGATTGTCAGCATCACCAGAACATTTATAACCAAGGACACTACACTGACTTACAGAAAGTACACTAATATAAAAGACAAGTACAGTAACATGTAAGAACAGCACCGTAACATAAAAAAGTACAGTAACACAGTAAACAGTATAGACACACATAAAATAGTATATTCACATATAAAATTTTTATAGTAACACATAAGAGTACAGTGACACAGGATATAGTGACACATAAAACATCAGTGAAGCATGAAACATTATAGTAACACATAAAACAGTAAACTGAGAATAAAACAGAATAGTGACACATTAAACAACATAAAACACACATACTGTATAACATAAAACAGTACAAGAACACAGAAGACAAAATATAACAGACGTCAAGAAAAATGAAAATGTTGCAACACACAAGACCAGTTCAGTAACACAGAAGACCAGTACAGTAACACAGAAGAACAGTACAGTAACACAGAAGACCAGTACAGTAACACAGAAGACCAGTACAGTAACACAGAAGACCAGTACAGTAACACAGAAGACCAGTACAGTAACACAAGACCAGTACAGTAACACAGAATACCAGTACAGTAACACAGAAGACCAGTACAGTAACACAGAAGACCAGTACAGTAACACAGAAGACCAGTACAGTAACACAGAAGACCAGTACAGTAACACAGAAGACCAGTACAGTAACACAGAAGACCAGTACAGTAACACAGAAGAACAGTACAGTAACACAGAAGACCAGTACAGTAACACAGAAGACCAGTACAGTAACACAGAAGACCAGTACAGTAACACAGAAGACCAGTACAGTAACACAGAAGACCAGTACAGTAACACAGAAGACCAGTACAGTAACACAGAAGACCAGTACAGTAACACAGAAGACCAGTACAGTAACACAGAAGACCAGTACAGTAACACAGAAGACCAGTACAGTAACACAGAAGACCAGTACAGTAACACAGAAGACCAGTACAGTAACACAGAAGACCAGTACAGTAACACAGAAGACCAGTACAGTAACACAGAAGACCAGTACAGTAACACAGAAGACCAGTACAGTAACACAGAAGACCAGTACAGTAACACAGAAGACCAGTACAGTAACACAGAAGACCAGTACAGTAACACAGAAGACCAGTACAGTAACACAGAAGACCAGTACAGTAACACAGAAGACCAGTACAGTAACACAGAAGACCAGTACAGTAACACAGAAGACCAGTACAGTAACACAGAAGACCAGTACAGTAACACAGAAGACCAGTACAGTAACACAGAAGACCAGTACAGTAACACAGAAGACCAGTACAGTAACACAGAAGACCAGTACAGTAACACAGAAGACCAGTACAGTAACACAGAAGACCAGTACAGTAACACAGAAGACCAGTACAGTAACACAGAAGACCAGTACAGTAACACACAAGACCAGTACAGTAACACAGAAGACCAGTACAGTAACACAGAAGACCAGTACAGTAACACAGAAGACCAGTACAGTAACACAGAAGACCAGTACAGTAACACAGAAGACCAGTACAGTAACACAGAAGACCAGTACAGTAACACAGAAGACCAGTACAGTAACACAGAAGACCAGTACAGTAACACAGAAGACCAGTACAGTAACACAGAAGACCAGTACAGTAACACAGAAGACCAGTACAGTAACACAGAAGACCAGTACAGTAACACAGAAGACCAGTACAGTAACACAGAAGACCAGTACAGTAACACAGAAGACCAGTACAGTAACACAGAAGACCAGTACAGTAACACAGAAGACCAGTACAGTAACACAGAAGACCAGTACAGTAACACAGAAGACCAGTACAGTAACACAGAAGACCAGTACAGTAACACAGAAGACCAGTACAGTAACACAGAAGACCAGTACAGTAACACAGAAGACCAGTACAGTAACACAGAAGACCAGTACAGTAACACAGAAGACCAGTACAGTAACACAGAAGACCAGTACAGTAACACAGAAGACCAGTACAGTAACACAGAAGACCAGTACAGTAACACAGAAGACCAGTACAGTAACACAGAAGACCAGTACAGTAACACAGAAGACCAGTACAGTAACACAGAAGACCAGTACAGTAACACAGAAGACCAGTACAGTAACACAGAAGACCAGTACAGTAACACAGAAGACCAGTACAGTAACACAGAAGACCAGTACAGTAACACAGAAGACCAGTACAGTAACACAGAAGACCAGTACAGTAACAAAGAACACAGAAGATAAGTACAGTAACACAGAAGACCAGTACAGTAACACAGAAGACCAGTACAGTAACACAGAAGACCAGTACAGTAACACAGAAGACCAGTACAGTAACACAGAAGACCAGTACAGTAACACAGAAGACCAGTACAGTAACACAGAAGACCAGTACAGTAACACAGAAGACCAGTACAGTAACACAGAAGACCAGTTCAGTAACATAGAAGACCAGTACAGTAACACAGAAGACCAGTACAGTAACACAGAAGACCAGTACAGTAACACAAAGACCAGTACAGTAACACAGAAGACCAGTACAGTAACACAAAGACCAGTACAGTAACACAAAGACCAGTACAGTAACACAAAGACCAGTACAGTAACACAAAGACCAGTACAGTAACACAAAGACCAGTACAGTAACACAAAGACCAGTACAGTACAGTGACACAGAAGACCAGTACAGTAACACAGAAGACCAGTACAGTAACACAAAGACCAGTACAGTAACACAAAGACCAGTACAGTAACACAGAAGACCAGTACAGTAACACAGAAGACCAGTACAGTAACACAAAGACCAGTACAGTAACACAAAGACCAGTACAGTAACACAAAGACCAGTACAGTAACACAAACACCAGTACAGTAACACAGAAGACCAGTACAGTAACACAGAAGACCAGTACAGTAACACAGAAGACCAGTACAGTAACACAGAAGACCAGTACAGTAACACAGAAGACCAGTACAGTAACACAGAAGACCAGTACAGTAACACAGAAGACCAGTACAGTAACACAGAAGAACAGTACAGTACACATGACCAGTACAGTAACACACATGACCAGTACAGTAACACACATGACCAGTGCAGAAACACAGAAGAACAGTACAGTAGCACAGAAGACCAGTACAGTAACATACAGTAACACAGAAGACCAGTACAGTAACACAGAAGACCAGTACAGTAACACAGAAGACCAGTACAGTAACACAGAAGACCAGTACAGTAACACAAAGACCAGTACAGTAACACAAAGACCAGTACAGTAACACAAAGACCAGTACAGTAACACAAAGACCAGTACAGTAACACAAAGACCAGTACAGTAACACAAAGACCAGTACAGTAACACAAAGACCAGTACAGTAACACAAACACCAGTACAGTAACACAAAGACCAGTACAGTAACACAAAGACCAGTACAGTAACACAAAGACCAGTACAGTAACACAGAAGACCAGTACAGTAACACAGAAAACCAGTACAGTAACACAAAGACCAGTATAGTAACACAAAGACCAGTACAGTAACACAAAGACCATTACAGTAACACAAACACCAGTACAGTAACACAAACACCAGTACAGTAACACAAACTCCAGTACAGTAACACAGAAGACCAGTACAGTAACACAGAAGACCAGTACAGTAACACAGAAAACCAGTACAGTAACACAAAGACCAGTATAGTAACACAAAGACCAGTACAGTAACACAGAAGAACAGTACAGTAACACAGAAGACCAGTACAGTAACACAGAAGACCAGTACAGTAACACAGAAGACCAGTACAGTAACACAGAAGACCAGTACAGTAACACAGAAGACCAGTACAGTAACACAGAAGACCAGTACAGTAACACAGAAGTACAGTACAGTAACACAGAAGACCAGTACAGTAACACAGAAGACCAGTACAGTAACACAGAAGACCAGTACAGTATCACAAAGACCAGTACAGTACAGTAACACAGAAGACCAGTACAATAACACAGAAGACCAGTACAGTAACACAGAAGACCAGTACAGTAACACAGAAGACCAGTACAGTAACACAGAAGACCAGTACAGTAACACAGAAGACCAGTACAGTAACACAGAAGACCAGTACAGTAACACAGAAGACCAGTACAGTAACACAGAAGACCAGTACAGTAACACAGAAGACCAGTACAGTAACACAGAAGACCAGTACAGTAACACAGAAGACCAGTACAGTAACACAGAAGACCAGTACAGTAAACACACAGAAGACCAGTACAGTAACACAGAAGACCAGTACAGTAACACAGAAGACCAGTACAGTAACACAGAAGACCAGTACAGTAACACAGAAGACCAGTACAGTAACACAGAAGACCAGTACAGTAACACAGAAGACCAGTACAGTAACACAGAAGACCAGTACAGTAACACAAAGACCAGTACAGTAACACAAAGACCAGTACAGTAACACAAAGACCAGTACAGTAACACAAAGACCAGTACAGTAAAGTGACACAGAAGTCAAGTAACACAAAGACCAGTACAGTAACACAAAGACCAGTAGAGTAACACAAAGACCAGTACAGTAACACAAGAGATCAGTACAGTAACACAAAGACCAGTACAGTAACACAAAGACCAGTACAGTAACACAAAGACCAGTACAGTAACACAAAGACCAGTACAGTAACACAAAGACCAGTACAGTAACACAAGACCAGTACAGTAACACAAAGACCAGTACAGTAACACAAAGACCAGTACAGTAACACAAAGACCAGTACAGTAACACAAAGACCAGTACAGTAACACAAGAGATCAGTACAGTAACACAAAGACCAGTACAGTAACACAAAGACCAGTACAGTAACACAAAGACCAGTACAGTAACACAGAAGACCAGTACAGTAACACAGAACACCAGTACAGTAACACATAAGACCAGTACAGTAACACAGAAGACCAGTACAGTAACACAGAAGTCCAGTACAGTAACCCAGAAGACCAGTACAGTAACACATAAGACCAGTACAGTAACACAAAAACAGTACAGTCACACAAAGACTAGTACAGTAACACAAAGACCAGTACAGTACAGTGACACAGAAGACCAGTAACACAAAGACCAGTACAGTAACACAAAGACCAGTACAGTACAGTGACACAGAAGACCAGTACAGTATCACAAAGACCAGTACAGTAACACAGAAGACCAGTACAGTAACACAGAAGAACAGTACAGTAACACAGAAGACCAGTACAGTAACACAGAAGACCAGTACAGTAACACAGAAGACCAGTACAGTAACACAGAAGACCAGTACAGTAACACAGAAGACCAGTACAGTAACACAGAAGACCAGTACAGTAACACAGAAGACCAGTACAGTAACACAGAAGACCAGTACAGTAACACAGAAGACCAGTACAGTAACACAGAAGACCAGTACAGTAACACAGAAGACCAGTACAGTAACACAGAAGACCAGTACAGTAACACAGAAGACCAGTACAGTAACACAGAAGACCAGTACAGTAACACAGAAGACCAGTACAGTAACACAGAAGACCAGTACAGTAACACAGAAGACCAGTACAGTAACACAGAAGACCAGTACAGTAACACAGAAGACCAGTACAGTAACACAGAAGACCAGTACAGTAACACAGAAGACCAGTACAGTAACACAGAAGACCAGTACAGTAACACAGAAGACCAGTACAGTAACACAGAAGACCAGTACAGTAACACAGAAGACCAGTACAGTAACACAGAAGACCAGTACAGTAACACAGAAGAACAGTACAGTAACACACATGACCAGTACAGTAACACACATGACCAGTACAGTAACACAGAAGACCAGTACAGTAACACAGAAGACCAGTACAGTAACACAAAGACCAGTACAGTAACACAAAGACCAGTACAGTAACACAAAGACCAGTACAGTAACACAAAGACCAGTACAGTAACACAAAGACCAGTACAGTAACACAAAGACCAGTACAGTAACACAGAAGACCAGTACAGTAACACAAAGACCAGTACAGTAACACAGAAGACCAGTACAGTAACACAAAGACCAGTACAGTAACACAAAGACCAGTACAGTAACACAAAGACCATTACAGTAACACAAACACCAGTACAGTAACACAAACACCAGTACAGTAACACAAGATCAGTACAGTAACACAGAAGACCAGTACAGTAACACAGAAGACCAGTGCAGTAACACAGAAGAACAGTACAGTAACACACATGACCAGTACAGTAACACAGAAGACCAGTACAGTAACACAAAGACCAGTACAGTAACACAAAGACCAGTACAGTAACACAAAGACCAGTACAGTAACACAAAGACCAGTACAGTAACACAAAGACCAGTACAGTAACACAGAAGACCAGTACAGTAACACAAAGACCAGTACAGTAACACAAAGACCAGTACAGTAACACAAAGACCAGTACAGTAACACAAAGACCAGTACAGTAACACAAAGACCAGTACAGTAACACAAAGACCAGTACAGTAACACAAAGACCAGTACAGTAACACAAAGACCAGTACAGTAACACAAAGACCAGTACAGTAACACAAAGACCAGTACAGTAACACAAAGACCAGTACAGTAACACAAAGACCAGTACAGTAACACAAAGACCAGTACAGTAACACAAAGACCAGTACAGTAACACAAAGACCAGTACAGTAACACAAAGACCAGTACAGTAACACAAAGACCAGTACAGTAACACAAAGACCAGTACAGTAACACAAAGACCAGTACAGTAACACAAAGACCAGTACAGTAACACAAAGACCAGTACAGTAACACAAAGACCAGTACAGTAACACAGAAGACCAGTACAGTAACACAAAAACCAGTACAGTAACACAAAGACCAGTACAGTAACACAAAGACCAGTACAGTAACACAAAGACCAGTACAGTAACACAAAGACCAGTACAGTAACACAGAAGACCAGTACAGTAACACAGAAGACCAGTACAGTAACACAGAAGACCAGTACAGTAACACAGAAGACCAGTACAGTAACACAGAAGACCAGTACAGTAACACAAAGACCAGTACAGTAACACAGAAGACCAGTACAGTAACACAGAAGACCAGTTCAGTAACACAAAGACCAGTACAGTAACACAGAAGACCAGTACAGTAACACAAAAACCAGTACAGTAACACAAAGACCAGTACAGTAACACAGAGACCAGTACAGTACAGTAACACAGAAAACCAGTTCAGTAACAAAAGACCAGTACAGTAACACAAAGACCAGTACAGTAACACAGAAGACCAGTTCAGTAACACAAAGACCAGTACAGTAACACAAAGACCAGTACAGTAACACAGAAGACCAGTACAGTAACACAAAGACCAGTACAGTAACACAAAAGCCAGTACAGTACAGTGACACAGAAGACCAGTACAGTAACACAGAAGACCAGTATAGTAACACAAAGACCAGTACAGTACAGTGGCACAGAAGACCAGTACAGTAACACAAGAAAAGTACAGTACTACAGAAGAATAATACAGTAACACAGAAGAACAGTAAAGTAGAGGTGGCTGGGTTTATGCAATACGGGGATAACTTTCTGAGATTGTGCAGCGACTGAAATGTGTCTAGTTGTTTCAGTGTTATCTGGTAAGTCCATTATGTTGTTCCTCCTTACGTTAATGAACAATATGAACAATGCTACTGTTTGTATTTTTGTTAATGTTAACTCCGGTGAATGAACACGAATAAGAACGTTACCGTGACTTCCATCAGGGAGGCTGGAGTGGGAATAACACCGTGACTCCCATCAGGGAGGCTGGAGTGGGAATAACACCGTGACTCCCATCAGGGAGGCTGGAGTGGGAATAACACCGTGACTCCCATCAGGGAGGCTGGAGTGGGAATAACACCGTGACTCCCATCAGGGAGGCTGGAGTGGGAATAACACCGTGACTCCCATCAGGGAGGCTGGAGTGGGAATAACACCGTGACTCCCATCAGGGAGGCTGGAGTGGGAATAACACCGTGACTCCCATCAGGGAGGCTGGAGTGGGAATAACACCGTGACTCCCATCAGGGAGGCTGGAGTGGGAATAACACCGTGACTCCCATCAGGGAGGCTGGAGTGGGAATAACACCGTGACTCCCATCAGGGAGGCTGGAGTGGGAATAACACCGTGACTCCCACACCGTGACTCCCATCAGTGGGAATAACACCGTGACTCCCATCAGGGAGGCTGGAGTGGGAATAACACAGTGGCGGGAGTGGGAATAACACCGTGACTCCCATCAGGGAGGCTGGAGTGGGAATAACACCGTGACTCCCATCAGGGAGGCTGGAGTGGGAATAACACCGTGTCTACTGTCAGGGAGGCTGGAGTGGGAATAACACCGTGACTCCCATCAGGGAGGCTGGAGTGGGAATAACACCGTGACTCCCATCAGGGAGGCTGGAGTGGGAATAACACCGTGACTCCCATCAGGGAGGCTGGAGTGGGAATAACACCGTGACTCCCATCAGCTGGAGTGGGAATAACACCTCAGGGAGGCTGGAGTGGGAATAACACCGTGACTCACATCAGGGAGGCTGGAGTGGGAATAACACCTGTGACTCCGTGATCATCAGGGAGGCTGGAGTGGGAATAACAGGCTGGAGTGGGAATAACACCGCCGTGACTCCTGTCAGGGAGGCTGGAGTGAGAATAACACCGCCGTGACTCCTGTCAGGGAGGCTGGAGTGGGAATAACACCGTGTCTACTGTCAGGGAGGCTGGAATAGGAATAACACCGTGACTACTGTCAGGGAGGCTGGAGTGGGAATAACACCACCGTGACTACTGTCAGGGAGGCTGGAGTGGGAATAACACCACCGTGACTACTGTCAGGGAGGCTGGAGTGGGAATAACACCACCGTGACTACTGTCAGGGAGGCTGGAGTGGGAATAACACCGTGTCTACTGTCAGGGAGGCTGGAATAGGAATAACACCGTGACTACTGTCAGGGAGGCTGGAGTGGGAATAACACCACCGAGACTACTGTCAGGGAGGCTGGAGTGGGAACAACACCACCGAGACTACTGTCAGGGAGGCTGGAGTGGGAAGAATACCACCGTGACTACTGTCAGGGAGGCTGGAGTGGGAATAACACCGTGTCTACTGTCAGGGAGGCTGGAGTGGGAATAACACCACCGAGACTACTGTCAGGGAGGCTGGAGTGGGAAGAATACCACCGTGGCTACTGTCATGGAAGAAGCTTTTGAATCTGTATAGGCA
>NW_027195705.1:82500-87500 GCF_038502225.1 Cherax quadricarinatus
ACATTATCTAAGACCCAGTTTTTTGGGGTAAAATTTACCGTCTTTCTTGCATATTATAACTTAATTCAACACTATAGCTACCAAAACATCACATAAGATTAAATACATTTGTAACTATTAATATCTCTCATATATCTTTTCCAAACCAGTAAATCCGCCGAAGTGCTGCTCTCCTTAATGTATGTGATCTTCACTTAGGTATTTCAGTGTTTACACATGATCCACATATTTTATCTTTTCCATAAGTTCAGTGATCATAATTCTGACATACACTTTACCTTTAAAGTTTTTCCCTTTTCTTCTTTTATAAACATTATGAACAAAATCATGAACTATTCCAGTATTTTATTCCAACCGCGTCACACACTTCAACCTTAATCCATTCTAAATTTCTTATATTTAAACTTCTTATTGCCTCAAATCTTTCATACTAACTGGCTAAGTCTGTTGACAGCAGAGTCAGCCAGGCTGACAGCAGAGTCACCAAGGCTGACAGCAGAGTCAGCCAGGCTGACAGCTGTACCACGGAACTGTGAATTATGTAGACCATACAAGTTTTCTTCTGATGTTTACTTTTCACTTTGGTCTACATATACACACATCACTCATACACATACACACATCACGAACACACACACATATACATACATGTGTACACGGTCTCACAACCATATTTGCACTCTTCCAAACGATTGTTTAAATAATACAACACTGTATAAATAGTGTAAGAGTATTAAAAAAATTCTTCATTATATAATTTAAATTTACATAAAAAAATGGATTGAGGGTTACAGTATTTTGATGAAATATATTTGGGAAAAGATGTAAATATGTGAAGTAGTGACTAACTCGAGAGACTTGTGGTTAAGACAAAGAGATATTCCCAATGTCTGGGTAATGTTTACCATACATAAGGTAAGTAGCAACCAATGTCTGGGTAATGTTTACCATACATAAGGTAAGTAGCAACCAATGTCTGGGTAATGTTACCATACATAAGGTAAGGAGCAACCAGTGTCTGGGTAATGTTTACCATACATAAGGTAAGTAGCAACCAATGTCTGGGTAATGTTTACCATACATAAGGTAAGTAGCAACCAATGTCTGGGTAATGTTTACCATACATAAGGTAAGTAGCAACCAATGTCTGGGTAATGTTTACCATACATAAGGTAAGGAGCAACCAGTGTCTGGGTAATGTTTACCATACATAAGGTAAGTAGCAACCAATGTCTGGGTAATGTTTACCATACATAAGGTAAGTAGCAACCAATGTCTGGGTAATGTTTACCATACATAAGGTAAGTAGCAACCAATGTCTGGGTAATGTTTACCATACATAAGGTAAGTAGCAACCAATGTCTGGGTAATGTTTACCATACATAAGGTAAGTAGCAACCAGTGTCTGGGTAATGTTTACCATACATAACGTAAGGAGCAACCAGTGTCTGGGTAATGTTTACCATACATAAGGTAAGTAGCAACCAATGTCTGGGTAATGTTTACCATACATAAGGTAAGTAGCAACCAATGTCTGGGTAATGTTTACCATACATAAGGTAAGTAGCAACCAATGTCTGGGTAATGTTTACCATACATAAGGTAAGTAGCAACCAATGTCTGGGTAATGTTTACCATACATAAGGTAAGTAGCAACCAATGTCTGGGTAATGTTTACCATACATAAGGTAAGTAGCAACCAATGTCTGGGTAATGTTTACCATACATAAGGTAAGTAGCAACCAATGTCTGGGTAATGTTTACCATACATAAGGTAAGTAGCAACCAATGTCTGGGTAATGTTTACCATACATAAGGTAAGTAGCAACCAATGTCTGGGTAATGTTTACCATACATAAGGTAAGTAGCAACCAATGTCTGGGTAATGTTTACCATACATAAGGTAAGTAGCAACCAATGTCTGGGTAATGTTTACCATACATAAGGTAAGTAGCAACCAATGTCTGGGTAATGTTTACCATACATAAGGTAAGTAGCAACCAATGTCTGGGTAATGTTTACCATACATAAGGTAAGTAGCAACCAATGTCTGGGTAATGTTTACCATACATAAGGTAAGTAGCAACCAATGTCTGGGTAATGTTTACCATACATAAGGTAAGGAGCAACCAGTGTCTGGGTAATGTTTACCATACATAAGGTAAGTAGCAACCAATGTCTGGGTAATGTTTACCATACATAAGGTAAGTAGCAACCAATGTCTGGGTAATGTTTACCATACATAAGGTAAGTAGCAACCAATGTCTGGGTAATGTTTACCATACATAAGGTAAGTAGCAACCAATGTCTGGGTAATGTTTACCATACATAAGGTAAGTAGCAACCAATGTCTGGGTAATGTTTACCATACATAAGGTAAGTAGCAACCAATGTCTGGGTAATGTTTACCATACATAAGGTAAGTAGCAACCAATGTCTGGGTAATGTTTACCATACAGTTTATAACAACCACACATAGTATCAGACAAGTGAAACTTGCGTGTCACACTTTACCTCTGATACAGTTTATAATAACCACACATAGTATCAGAAAGAACTGTAAACTACTTTGTAAGTACATTAAACAGTTGGTGTTTGTCTGTCGTCTCTTTAGTATAACACAATGTGTATTACAGAACTGTGATTGACAGAGGTAGGACGGAGACGCTGGTTTTAGTCATACGATGTCTCGCCACTGGAACATTTGGTCATCTAACGGATACCTTCCACTGGCTTGCTCGTCCACCTAATTAAAAATTTAATATTAGTTTCTTGTGTTTGTCTACTGTTTGTATTAGTTTTCTAAAGGAAATAAGTTTAGATAAGAGTGAGAGAAAGTGATCCTGGGAGACATGAATTCCAATATGGGAGACATTGTTGTGAAAGATGTAGCAGGAAAGTCTGGAGTTCTTGGAACCTTTATCATACATGATCATTACAACAACATAAAAGAACAGCATATCAACATATAACAACGAAAACAAAAGAACAAAATAAAACAGATTGATGCAAGAATTATATTGTAACATACAATAAAAGAACAGTAGCGTATTAGAACTGTTACACTAAAAAGCAACAATAGTACAGTAACAATCAAAAGCATAATATTAACATATTAAACAAAAGAGGAACAAATATTAACAAGTGAGCAACACACACAAAGTACAGCAACATACAGAAGATACATGCAAAGTAATCAGGTTTGGATAGTTAAGTGACAACAGCATTTTTTGTCACACGTGACTTAATAGCAGTCTGATTCTAGCAATTACTGCTTCACATAATGTAACAGATTGTTAGGTAAGACACATATGCAACAGTTAGGTATCTTTATATCGAAACGTTTCGCCTACACAGTAGGCTTCTTCAGTCGAGTACAGAAAGGTTGATAGAAGCAGAAGATACTTGAAGACGATGTAATCAGTCCATCACCCTTAAAGTTTTGAGGTGGTCAGTCCCTCAGTCTGGAGAAGAGCATTCTGTCACTTCAACTTCATATTGTTTCAGACAACGGAACAATGCTCTTCTCCAGACTGAGGGACTGACCACCTCAAAACTTTAAGGGTGATGGACTGATTACATCGTCTTCAAGTATCTTCTGCTTCTATCAACCTTTCTGTACTCGACTGAAGAAGCCTACTGTGTAGGCGAAACGTTTCGATATAAAGATACCTAACTGTTGCATATGTGTCTTACCTAACAATCTGTCGGTATTTCATACCATTTTAATGTTCATTCTGTCAGACACTGCAACACAAGGGTATCTTGGTACAGACCACTTCGACAACCTCTACTAGTGAGAACAGCTGGGTTTGAGAAGGACCTGCCCTCCCAAAGCAACCTACGTCTCACCTCCTGGCACTATATAAAGGCCCCATTCTGTCACTTCAACTTCATATTGTTTCAGACAACGGAACAATGCTCTTCTCCAGACTGAGGGACTGACCACCTCAAAACTTTAAGGGTGATGGACTGATTACATCGTCTTCAAGTATCTTCTGCTTCTATCAACCTTTCTGTACTCGACTGAAGAAGCCTACTGTGTAGGCGAAACGTTTCGATATAAAGATACCTAACTGTTGCATATGTGTCTTACCTAACAATCTGTCGGTATTTCATACCATTTTAATGTTCATTCTGTCAGACACTGCAACACAAGGGTATCTTGGTACAGACCACTTCGACAACCTCTACTAGTGAGAACAGCTGGGTTTGAGAAGGACCTGCCCTCCCAAAGCAACCTACGTCTCACCTCCTGGCACTATATAAAGGCCCCATTCTGTCACTTCAACTTCATATTGTTTCAGACAACGGAACAATGCTCTTCTCCAGACTGAGGGACTGACCACCTCAAAACTTTAAGGGTGATGGACTGATTACATCGTCTTCAAGTATCTTCTGCTTCTATCAACCTTTCTGTACTCGACTGAAGAAGCCTACTGTGTAGGCGAAACGTTTCGATATAAAGATACCTAACTGTTGCATATGTGTCTTACCTAACAATCTGTCGGTATTTCATACCATTTTAATGTTCATTCTGTCAGACACTGCAACACAAGGGTATCTTGGTACAGACCACTTCGACAACCTCTACTAGTGAGAACAGCTGGGTTTGAGAAGGACCTGCCCTCCCAAAGCAACCTACGTCTCACCTCCTGGCACTATATAAAGGCCCCATTCTGTCACTTCAACTTCATATTGTTTCAGACAACGGAACAATGCTCTTCTCCAGACTGAGGGACTGACCACCTCAAAACTTTAAGGGTGATGGACTGATTACATCGTCTTCAAGTATCTTCTGCTTCTATCAACCTTTCTGTACTCGACTGAAGAAGCCTACTGTGTAGGCGAAACGTTTCGATATAAAGATACCTAACTGTTGCATATGTGTCTTACCTAACAATCTGTCGGTATTTCATACCATTTTAATGTTCAATGTAACAGATATTGTAGACTGACCATTCACAGAGTTTTCTGATGTCAGTAGATCACAGTGTCTT
>NW_027195705.1:92500-95000 GCF_038502225.1 Cherax quadricarinatus
CTCACTCCCATCATGACTGCTGTGAAGCCTGATCTCACTCCCATCATGGCTGCAGTGAAGCCTGATCTCACTCCCATCATGGCTGCAGTGAAGCCTGATCTCACTCCCATCATGGCTACAGTGAAGCCTGATCTCACTCCCATCATGGCTACAGTGAAGCCTGATCTCACTCCCATCATGGCTACAGTGAAGCCTGATCTCACTCCCATCATGGCTACAGTGAAGCCTGATCTCACTCCCATCATGGCTACAGTGAAGCCTGATCTCACTCCCATCATGGCTGGAGCTCCGTCAGTACAGATTGAGCCAACAATGTCCCATGTGAGATCGTTCTTTTCAAAGTCTTGTATTTTCTGTATTATGTCAGTAGCCTTTGTAGTTTGTTCGAGAGGTTCACAAAAGATTAATTCATTTTTTAGTTGTTTTCCACATGTAACTAACAAAAACAAGTGAAAAATTGGCTACATCACAGGATCAAGTTGTAAGGAAATTTTTGCTGGGTTAGATTTGATCTGTTCTATAACTTGTTGACAAATATCTTGCGACATTTCTATAATACGCCAATGAATTGTCAGTAGAAAGGGGAATGGCTTGAATCTTCCGTTTTTCTTTGTTCCCACATACATGTTCAACCATGTGTAAGGCACAAGGTTTAATCAGCTTCTCGGCTATGTCATGAGGTTTCTTTGCCTTTGCTATTCGCATTGCTACATGATAGGAAGCAGCAAGCATTGGTTTCTTGTCAGATACGAAGCCAAGTTTGGGTAGTGTTCTTGCAGCCCTAAACCTCTCTTTGCCTCAAATGTAGCGCAGTTATCAGATGCATGAACAGGATGTGTAGCTTCCAGATGCTGTTTCAATACTGAAGATTGTGACCCATTTCCAAAAACTTGAGCACAGCAGACACCATCACAGCAGGCGCTGAGGTTTCTCCCCACCACAGCAGACACTGAGGCTTCTCCACACCATCACAGCAGACATTGAGGCTTCTCCACACCATCACAGCAGACATTGAGGCTTCTTCACACCATCACAGCAGACACTGAGGCTTCTCCACACCACAGCAGACACTGAGGCTTCTCCACACCATCACAGTAGGCACTGAGGCTTCTCCACACCATCACAGCAGACACTGAGGCTTCTCCACACCACAGCAGACACTGAGGCTTCTCCACGCCATCACAGCAGACACTGAGGCTTCTCCACGCCATCACAGCAGACACTGAGCCTACTCCACGCCTTCACAGCAGACACTGAGGCTTCTCCACGCCATCACAGCAGACACTGAGGCTTCTCCACACCATCACAGCAGACACTGAGGCTTCTCCACACCATCACAGCAGACACTGAGGCTTCTCCACACCATCACAGCAGACACTGAGGCTTCTCCACGCCATCACAGCAGACACTGAGGCTTCTCCACACAATCACAGCAGACACTGAGGCTTCTCCACACCACAGCAGACACTGAGGCTTCTCCACACCATCACAGCAGACAGAGGCTTCTCCACACCATCCACAACAATATTGTACATATGGATCCAGATATGTTCGTGTCTTGGACATGACAAAATTTGAAAAGAAATAATTATGAATTAGTCATGTGACTATTAAAACACACACACACACACACAAATGCAAAATCATGAAGATCGGAGGAGGGCAAAGAAGACCGCAGACAGAGTATAGGCTAGGAGGCCAAACGCTGCAAACCTCACTCAAGGAGAAAGACCTAAGAGTGAGTATAATACCGAGTACATCGCCAGAAGTACACATCAACCAGATAACTGCTGCGGCATATGGGCGCTTGGTAAACCTGAGAATAGCGTTCCGGTACCTCGGTAAGGAATCCTTCAAGACTTTATACACTGTGTACGTCAGGCCCATACTGGAGTACGCAGCACCAGTTTGGAACCCACATCTGGTCAAACACGTCAAGAAATTAGAGAAAGTGCAAAGGTTTGCAACAAGGCTAGTTCCAGAACTAATGGGAATGTCCGATGAAGAAAAGTTAAGGGAAATCGATCTGACAACACTGGAGGACAGGAGGGTCAGGGGAGACATGATAACGACATTAAAACACTGCGAGGAATAGACAAGGTGGACAGAGACAGGATGTTCCAGAGATGGGACACAGAAACAAGGGGTCACAATTGGAAGCTGAAGACTCAGATGTGTCAAAGGGATGTTAAGAAGTATTTCTTCAGTCACAGAGTAGTTAGGAAGTGGAAAAAGTCTGGCAAGCGATGTAGTGGAGGCAGGAACTATACATAGTTTTAAGACGAGGTATGATAAAGCTCATGGAGCAGGGGGAGAGACGACCTAGTAGCGGTCGGTGAAGAGGCGGGGCCAGGAGCTGAGTCTCGACCCCTGCAACCACAATTAGGTGAATTAGGCGAGTACACACACACCAACAACAACAACAGTCAAGGACCAGGTAATCAGGCTAAGGAAGGAAGGAGGAGAGACAAGAAGAAATGACCGTGAAGTATGTAAGGAA
>NW_027195705.1:100000-144421 GCF_038502225.1 Cherax quadricarinatus
CAGATCAGTACTGTAACACAGAAGACCAGTGCAGTAACACAGATCAGTACTGTAACACAGAAGACCAGTGCAGTAACACAGAAGTACAATACAGTAACAGAAAAGAACAGTGCAGTAACAGAAGAACAGTGCTGTAACACAGAAGAACAATACAGTAACACCGAAGAACAGTAAAGTAGAGGTGGCTGGGGATACCTTTCTAGGTGGGAATATCACCACAGTGTGACTTTGTAAATGGTCCAAGTCGGACCGAAACGTCGTCGTAAGCTTCTCTCTTTTATGTGCGGGTTATTTGTGTATCGTTCCAGTCACGGTATTGTGCCTTTTTTTGTTATTTAATCACCACAGTGGCTTCTGTCAGAGAGGCTGGAGTAGGAGTAACACCACAGTGGCTACTGACAGGGAGGCTGGAGGGGGAATAACACCACCGTGGCTGCTATCAGAGAGGCTGGAGTGGCAATATCACCACAGTGGCTTTTGTCAGAGAGGCTGGAGTGGGAGTAACACCACTGTGACTACTGGTGAGATTGACACTTTTGAGTCCAAATTAGCATATCATGAGTTATAATAGTAATAATAATAATAATGATGATAACAATATAATAATAATAATAATAATAATAATAATAATAATAATAATAATAATAATAATAATAATAATAATAAAGATAATAATAATAATAATAATAATAATAATAATATTAATAATATTAATAACAATATTAACAATATTAATAATAATAATAATACAATAATATAATAATAATCATAAAATAATAATGATAAAATTATTCTAATCATAAAACTAGTATGATTTGCGACCACTGTCAGCCTCAGAGTTATCTCTGAGTTACCAGACCTTGCCACGTGGAGGCCAGTGGTTCGTCTTTAAGGTCCCCCCCCCTCGCCTTCCCCAGGTTCATGTGTCCAGGAATCCATCCGTGGGCCCCCGGAAGTCTCCCCTTCCTCACTTCCCTAAGGTCAGCCTCGCCTCTCTCTCTCTCTGCCTTCCAGCCTCAGCCTTCCCCAGGTTCATGTATCCAGGAATCCATCCGTCCGCCGCCGGATGTTTTCCCTTTCACACTTCCCCTAGGGCAGCCTCACCAACCTGTATTCTTGCTTTCCCCAGGTTCATGTATCCAGGAATCCATCCGTCCGCCGCCGGATGTCTCCCCTTCCCAATTTACCCAAGGTCAGCCTCAACTGCTAGTATTCATGCCTTCCCCAGGTTCATGTGTCCAGGAATCCATCCGTTCGCTCCCGAATGTCTCCCCTTCCCCACTTACCCAAGGTCAGCCTCAACAACAGCCTTCCTCAAGTTCATGTATCCAGGAATCCATCCGTTCGCTCCCGGATGTCTTCCCTTCCACACTTACCTAAGGTCGGCGGTGCCTTCCCTGGATCAGTGTCTCCACTTCCCCAGAGTCAGCGGTTGCCACCCTCAGTGACCTTGCTGCATGGAAACTTGGTCCTGTCTAGCTGGTCTACGGTAGACTGTCCAGGTGGGTGGAATTACTGGAGGTGACACACAGAAAACTGCGTCCAGTAATTGTACCCACCAAGACAGCCGCGACCGTACACCAGCTAGACGAGACCAAACTGCTACACAGTTCGGCCACCTCGGAGAGGCTAATTAAGAACAATTTTGGAATTCCTTTTATATTACACTGTGAATTTATACTTAGTACAAGATTTTTCTTATTTAACTGTTTAAAAGTATTTGTGAGTGTTTTATTTTACGTAGATGAATGTCCAAGTGTTGAAGAACTTGTCCACCTCCATCAAAACTGTATTACATGTTACTTTGTTTTCATTTTTATTTACTTATTCGTCTTTTGTATTTGACACTCAACGGCTAACAAGCTCACAAACACACACATATATTAATTTTACACACATTTGTACGTCTCAACACACGCACCTTACGCATACACCATTATACATACACTTGCATGCATAAAACACACACACACAGAGTGCAAGGTATTACAAATACGTACACATGCATACAATGCACACAATTCTCTCCTCTCACTCTAACATGTATGAGGTCACCCACACGTAAGCACACACATCTCACTCCAAATCCCATGCCACTAATACTCATGCATACATACATGTATACACATTCTCAGCCATACTTGTACTAGTAGAGGCAATGTATTCATATCTCCTAAAACAATTATGTTGACTCAGAGTTCCCAAAATATTCACTGAGAACATCTCAGTCACCACAGTCGTCTCTCATCCACACTTATCTTCCCTATGTGATACTAATACAAATATTGCTATAACAACAAATACACAAAAATAATAACTCTCTAAGGATAAAGTCGACCATCATGGTAGTCTCGACCTGTTGACGTAAAACATTTCGGTAGTCGCTCCTGCAACTTGGCAAATTCGCTTCGTTGTTTGTTGTTGTACTGCACATTTGCAACACTATCAACAACAAAAAAACTGTCTTTTACAACAGTTTCCTTACTTTGTTTAACTTTTGTTAAGGTATGTTCATCCTGAACATCAGTAGGAGTAAAGACGTGGGTCCAGGAGCTTAGACTCAACAGCTGGAAACACAGCCAGGCTAGTACGTACACACACACACACACACACACACACACACACACACACACACACAGTTATGACCTTGATGTCGTAACTTATATAAAATGGTCCTGGCTCCTAAAGGCTGATCACATTGTCGTCTGGGGGTTATAAAATTACACTGAGAAACACAGCAACTTTTGGGCTAGCATGTACTCATACAAATTAAGCATGAGTGAAAATAATTAATGTTGTGTAAGGAAGGACATAAAAACTCTCCTATACAAAAATATATCTGCATTAATAATACTAACTTACATATAACTAACAACCTACTCCAAAAAAACCACCACACTCCAGTTCACATTAGCTCACTAGCACACTGCTACTAATGAATTAAACAAAATAAATCATCAGGGAGGCACCATGACATACACACCCCCGTCTTCACTTCTGTCTGGTAGACTAAATACCAGCAGGCAAAACACCATACAGTACTCTCCAAAACACAGGCCTCTGCATACTAGAGCCTTATACATAAACATGAGAGCACCAGAAAATACACAAAATGGAATACACTAAAAAACTTACCAATATTACTTACTCAAACTACCGCCCAAACATGATGACTTTACCACGTCACCACCCGACTTGTACTGAACTAAAACACACCTCTCATCTGCTCCTGTTCTGGCCACTGCCTGACTGACAGGAGTAAAACGCGTTCTCCTTCAGGGAATAATACACGTCCGCTTTCAGTATACTTCACGGAAAATGACGTTATACATGGAGCATTATTTTACATAAATATTTTTTTCTGCATGTCACTGCGTAACACAAACACACACAAGCATACACACACACACACACACACACACACACACACACACACACACACACACACACACACACACACACACACAGACACACACACACACACACACACACACAGGTGTACCACAAGTTTCAGGTGTCATAAAAGGAACATTAAAATGGTATAAAATACCGACAGGTTGTTAGGTAAGACACATATGCAACAGTTAGGTATCTTTATTTCGAAACGTTTCGCCTACACAGAAGGCTTCTTCAGTCGAGTACAGAAAAGTTGATAGAAGCAGAAGATACTTGAAGACGATGTAATCAGTCCATCACCCTTAAAGTTTTGAGGTGGTCAGTCCCTCAGTCTGGAGAAGAGCATTGTTCCATGGTATGAAACAATATGGAGATGAAGTGACAGGATGGAGCCTTATATAGCGCCAGGAGGTGAGACGTAGGTCACTAGGAGAGGTAAGAACTCAGATGTTGGGAGGACAGGTCCCTCTCAAATCCAGCCGTTCTCACTAGTATAGGTTGTCGAAGTTGATTGTAGGTCTGTACCAAGATACCCTTGTGTTGCAGTGTCAGACAGATTGAACATTAAAATGGTATAAAATACCTACGTCTCACCTCTTGGCGCTATATAAGGCTCCATCCTGTCACTTCATCTCCATATTGTTTCAGACAACGGAACAATGCTCTTCTCCAGACTGAGGGACTGGCCACCTCAAAACTTTAAGGGTGATGGACTGATTACATCGTCTTCAAGTATCTTCTGCTTCTATCAACTTTTCTGTACTCGACTGAAGAAGCCTACTGTGTAGGCGAAACGTTTCGAAATAAAGATATCTAACTGTTGCATATGTCTTACTTAACAAAATGAAACTCGAAATCAAAACACTTGGAACGTCATATATGTAAGACCTGCTTGTGTCTGCTTACAAAGCTGTGCTGGTTGTAGACAAACACCTGAGACCTGCTTGTGTCTGCTTACAAAGCTGTGCTGGTTGTAGACAAACACCTGAGACCTGCTTGTGTCTGCTTACAAAGCTGTGCTTGTTGTAGACAAACACCTGAGACCTGCTTGTGTCTGCTTACAAAGCTGTGCTTGTTGTAGACAAACACCTGAGACCTGCTTGTGTCTGCTGACAAAGCTGTGCTTGTTGTAGACAAACACTTGAGACCTGCTTGTGTCTGCTGACAAAGCTGTGCTTGTTGTAGACAAACACCTGAGACCTGCTTGTGTCTGCTTACAAAGCTGTGCTTGTTGTAGACAAACACCTGAGACCTGCTTGTCTCTGCTTATAAAGCTGTGCTTGTTGTAGACAAACACCTGAGACCTGCTTGTCTCTGCTTATAAAGCTGTGCTTGTTGTAGACAAACACCTGAGATCTGCTTGTGTCTGCTTACAAAGTTGTGCTTGTTGTAGACAAACACCTGAGACCTGCTTGTCTCTGCTTATAAAGCTGTGCTTGTTGTAGACAAACACCTGAGACCTGCTTGTCTCTGCTTACAAAGCTGTGCTTGTTGTATACAAACACCTGAGACCTGCTTGTGTCTGCTTATGAAGCTGTGCTTGTTGTAGTGAAACACCTGAGACCTGCTTGTCTCTGCGTACAAAGCTGTGCTTGTTGTAGACAAACACCTGAAACTTACAGACAAAAACATCACTTCTGTTCACTAGTTAATCTGAATAATAACGATGTTTTGCACAAATATATTTACTGTCTCCATGGAAATTAATAATCAAATAATCACTTAAAACTCGTAGAGAAGAAAAAATAATAGAGGAACGAAGCACCGAAATACAACATATACAAAAAAAAAAAAAGGAAAGAAAGAACAAGCAAGGGAATATACACTGGTGAAGGCAGCAAACAAGGAGAAAATGAGCACCTCGGATAAGTGAATAAAGGAGGAAACTGAAAGAGAAGCTAACTTATGGATAAAAACATTCATCGGAAAATGGTAACAAAGAAAGAACAAACAAAGAACCACAGGGCAAACATTTCGAGGAAGAATATTAACGACAAGGAAAACGAATACCAGCGGAAACACAAGGAACTCTAACAAGAAAATAAGAACCAGCTCACTGTTTACAGAAGGCCTTCAAACACATCAGCTTGTGCCCATTATTTCAGCAATCACTCTAAATTAACAAAAGAACTGTGTCTATTCTACTCTTAAGATATTCAGGTATTTGCTGCATAAGCAGTTTAGAGCAAGAAGTTTCCAGTATAAACCAACAGGTCAGTAAAGCTGAGCATCCTGACTACTACATCCAAGAAAGTTTGTACTAAGTCAAGCAAAACACTATTATAAAACAACTCCAGCGACTAACAAAAAAAAACATTGTTTTCCATAATATTATGAAGGAGAAAAGCGAATATTTAGCTATCATAATCTCCTGTCCTAATAAATTAGACAATTGCTTCTCAAAGAAAAGACTTACAGGAATGTAAAAATCCTTTGTCAAGACAGTGGCCTTCTTTACACAGTGAAGACCTGGCGTCAGTTTCCAGGTAGGATGCTGGAACACAAGACCTGGCGTCAGTTTCCATGTAGGATGCTGGAACACAAGACCTGGCGTCAGTTTCCAGGTAGGATGCTGGAACACAAGACCTGGCGTCAGTTTCCAGGTAGGATGCTGGAACACAAGACACCTATGAAATAGGGACAAGTGAGCTTTGCTTTGTTTCAGTATCTCAAAAATAAAGAAAATAAAACGATATAACTAGAAACAAAGTAACTCTCTTACTCTATTCTACTTTTTATTTTTTATCTTTTCTTAATACTGATAATAAGATAATGTTTAGCATGTGTTAAGATCAAGTTCTTTATAACTGATCTTCTATGAATTTGTACAGTGTCTGATGATAGAGTTAACTCCCAAATTAGTAGTCAGTAATTGATGTTACAATAAATAAATAAATAAACGTGTCCGCACATATCCCAACATCACATAACATCAATCATTCCAGGAAATTGTATTATTCTGCGTTGTTTAATTTTGGTTTCCTCTGTGGAACATTATCACGACCTTCCAACTCTAGTTTGTCCAGCACAGCGAATTTTCTATTGGTCACCATTTAATTAGCAGTTGGTGTCAAGCTGAACTTGGTGCCATTCCTTACTTCTTGGAATGTATTAATCGTTGTATTTGAGGTTTGCAAGCTTTCTATACCTCGAGTACTGTTTTTCTGTGGACGAAAGAGGACACAGTCATGGAATGACAATGACCATCCCTCTACTGTGTTCGCTAATATATATCGTCCATCATTAATTTACTGGAGGAAGCATCTGCACCTATTATATCTATGATATGACAAAGAGACAAAAGTCTTTCCCACCAGAAGAGAACTGAAATAAAAAGTCACTGAAAGGATAATCTGGGTGGAGACACCACCATCACGCAGACGTATAATACCAGCTGACTTGATTCATCTTATACGTAACAAACGAACCTCTACCTCGAGTCTTTTACCAACATGGTCCTGCCAGTACTCTATTTCCAGCAGAAACCTACCAAAGGTCTTCTACCTATAGTCTTCTGGTAACAATCCTTCCAGTAGTATTCTGTCAATAGCATTCAGTCTTAAACACTTGAATCCTACCAACAGAATCAAAGAAAAGAATCTTTATACACATCAAAACACAACGATGGTGATGATGGTGATGGTGGTGGTGATGGTGATTGTGGTGAAAAAAAGCATAACAGCAGAGAGGAACTTTGACTTGTAAAACAAACTTCTTCATTCAATAGTTGCTTCTATAATTGTTTCTTTTTCATTACTTACTGGCTTTGTGTTATATATCTCTGCAACATAGTGCACCACAACATTCACTGTGTAATATATGTTAACATTCATACATCACAGTACATAACAACAGTATGGGAAACATTAACACACAGTCGTACTGGCCAGGTTGTGGCAGCCACCACCAAAATTCTCACATGATAATCAACACACAACATGTACACATGACAATCATCAACATACATCATGTACACATGACAATGATCAACACACAACATGTACACATGACAATCATCAGCTTACAACATGTACACATGACAATCATCAACACAAAACATGTACACATGCCAATCAACACACATGTACACATGGCACACATACACAACACGTGTATTTAATGTGTACATAATAACATGTGCACATGGCACACAGTCCTCCACTAGTACCTCAGTCGTGTCACATCTTTAAATATTCACAAGTTACACAAACAATGTTCTCAAAATACTGTAAACCAACATTTTTTGTCATATATTCTGAATATTGAAGCAAATACTCATATCTAAATTTCCCTTATATTGTCTCTGCTACATTGTTTAATCATGTGGACGAGTACATGTATGTCTATGAGAATGTGTACACATGTATGTGTACATAAGTGTTCGTGGGATGGGCTTTGGAGTGATATATTTGTGTGCATGTATGTGTGATCTCATACATATTATAGTGATAGGAGATAACTGTGTACATTGTTGTGTGCGTATTTGTAGTACATGGGATTGCGTGTGATTTTTTATGTATGCAAGTGTATGTATAATGATGTATGAGTAAGGTGAATGTGTTTAAACGTATAAATATTTGAGAAAAAATACTTATATATGTGTATGCAAACAATTTTTGCGCTTGTTAGGCTTTCAGTGCCAAATGTAAAAGACGGATAAATAAAAAAAATGAAAGCAGTGTAATATTTAACATAGTTATGATGGTGGTGGACAAATTAACCAACATTTGAGTATTCATCTGCAATAATAAAACACTCACAAATACTTTTAAACAGCTAAATAAGTAAAAAAACAACTTGTTCTCAGTATATTTTCATAGTGTAACATAAAAGGATTTCCAAAATTTATGTTAATTAGCCTCTCGGAGGTGGCCGAACTGTGAGGCAGCTTGGTGGCGTCTAGCTGACCTACGGTCCAGGCTGTCTTGATGGGTGTAATTACTGGACGCAGTTTTCTGTGTGTGTCACCTCCAGTAATTCCACCCACCTGGACAGTCTCTACCGTAGACCAGCTAGACAAGACCAAGTTTCCATGCAGCGAGGTCACTGAAGGTGGCAACCGCTGACTCTGGGGAAGTGTGGAAGGGAGTCTACCTGAGGTGACACTAGTGGACTCCTGGAGACACTGATCCGGGGAAGGCACCGCCGACCTTAGGGAAATGGGGAAGGGAAGACATCCGGAGCGAGCGGATGGATTCCTGGATACATGAACTTAAGGAAGGTTGTTGTTGAGGCTGACCTTGGGTAAGTGGGGAAGGGGAGACATCCGGAGCGAGCGGATGGATTCCTGGATACATGAACCTGAGCAAGGCAAGAATACATGCAGTTGAGGCTGACCTTGGGTAAGTGGGGAAGGGAAGATATCCGGCGGTAGACGGAAGGATTCCTGGATACATGATCCTGCGGACGGCAAGAATACCGCTGACCTTGGGGAAGTGGGGAAGGGAGTTCACCTGAGGTGACATAAGTGGATTCCTGGAGACACTGATCCGGGGAAGGCACCGCCGACCTTAGGGAAATGGGGAAGGGAAGACATCCGGAGCGAGCGGATGGATTCCTGGATACATGAACTTGAGGAAGGTTGTTGTTGAGGCTGACCTTAGGTAAGTGGGGAAGGGGAGACATCCGGGAGCGAGCGGATGGATTCCTGGATACATGAACCTGAGCAAGGCAAGAATACATGCAGTTGAGGCTGACCTTGGGTAAGTGGGGAAAGGAAGATATCCGGCGGTAGATGGAAGGATTCCTGGATACATGATCCTGGGAATGGCAAGAATACCGCTGACCTTGGGGAAGTGGGAAAGGAAGTCCACTCAGGTGACATAAGTGGACTCCTGGAGACACTGATCCGGGAAAGGCACCGCCGACCTTAGGGAAATGGGGAAGGGAAGACATCCGGAGCGAGCGGATGGATTCCTGGATACATGAACTTGAGGAAGGTTGTTGTTGAGGCTGACCTTGGGTAAGTGAGGAAGGGGAGACATCCGGGAGCGAACGGATGAATTCCTGGATACATGAACCTGGGGATGGCAAGAATACATGCAGTTGAGGCTGACCTTGGGTAAGTGGGGAAGGGGAGACATCTGGGAGCGAACGGATGGATCCCTGGATACATGAACCTTGGCAAGGCAAGAATACATGCAGTTGAGGCTGACCTTGGGTAAGTAGGGAAGGGAAGATATCCGGCGGTAGACGGAAGGATTCCTGGATACATGAAACCGGGGACAGCAAGAAAACAGGTTGGTGAGGCTGACCTTAGGGAAGTGAGGAAGGGAAAACATCCGGAGGCAGACAGATGGATTCCTGGATACATGAACCTGGGGAAGGCTGAGGCTGCAAGGCAGAGAGAGAAAGAGAGGCGAGGCTGACCTTAGGGAAATGAGGAAGGGGAGACATCCGGGGGCCCACGGATGAATTCCTGGAAACATGAACCTGGGGAAGGCGAGGGGGGGGAGGGACCTTAAAGACGAACCACTGGCCTCCACGTGGCAAGGTCTGGTAACTCAGAGATAACTCTGAGGCTGACAGTGGTCGCAAATATATTATAATTCACTATAATATATTATTATTACTATTATTATTATTATTATTATTATTATTATTATTATTATTATCATGTTATTATTATTATTATGTTATTATTATTATTGTTATTATTATTAATTATTATTGTTATTATTCATGATTTGCATTCAAAAGCGTCAACCAGCCTCCCTGACAGTAGCATCGGTGGTGTTATTCCCACTCCAGCCTCACTGACAGTAGCATCGGTGATGTTATTCCCACTCCAGCCTCACTGACAGTAGCATCGGTGGTGTTATTCCCACTCCAGCCTCCCTGACAGTAGCATTGGTGGTGTTATTCCCACTCCAGCCTCCCTGACAGTAGCATTGGTGGTGTTATTCCCACTCCAGCCTCCCTGACAGTAGCATTGGTGGTGTTATTCCCACTCCAGCCTCCCTGACAGTAGCATCGGTGATGTTATTCCCACTCCAGCCTCCCTGACAGTAGCATCGGTGGTGTTATTCCCACTCCAGCCTCCCTGACAGTAGCATCGGTGATGTTATTCCCACTCCAGCCTCCCTTACTGTAGCATTGGTGGTGTTATTCCCACTCCAGCCTCCCTAACAGTAGCATCGGTGGTGTTATTCCTACTCCAGCCTCCCTGACAGTAGCCATGGTGGTGTTATTCCCACTCCAGCCTCCCTAACAGTAGCATCGGTGGTGTTATTCCCACTCCAGCCTCCCTGACAGTAGCATTGGTGGTGTTATTCCCACTCCAGCCTCCCTAACAGTAGCATCGGTGGTGTTATTCCCACTCCAGCCTCCCTGACAGTAGCCATGGTGGTGTTATTCCCACTCCAGCCTCCCTGACAGTAGCCATGGTGTTATTCCCACTCCAGCCTCCCTGACAGTAACCATGGAGGTATTATTCCCACTCCAGCCTCCCTGACAGTAGCCATGGTGTTATTCCCACTCCAGCCTCCCTGACAGTAGCCATGGAGGTATTATTCCCACTCCAGCCTCCCTGACAGTAGCCATGGTGTTATTCCCACTCCAGCCTCCCTAACCGTAGCATCGGTGGTGTTATTCCCACTCCAGCCTCCCTAACAGTAGCATCGGTGGTGTTATTCCCACTCCAGCCTCCCTGACAGTAGCCATGGTGGTGTTATTCCCACTCCAGCCTCCCTGACAGTAACCATGGTGGTGTTATTCCCACTCCAGCCTCCCTGACAGTAGCCATGGTGTTATTCCCACTCCAGCCTCCCTAACAGTAGCATCGGTGGTGTTATTCCCACTCCAGCCTCCCTGACAGTAGCCATGGTGGTGTTATTCCCACTCCAGCCTCCCTAACAGTAGCATCGGTGGTGTTATTCCCACTCCAGCCTCCCTGACAGTAGCCATGATGGTGTTATTCCCACTCCAGCCTCCCTGACAGTAGCATCGGTGGTGTTATTCCCACTCCAGCCTCCCTGACAGTAGCCATGATGGTGTTATTCCCACTCCAGCCTCCCTGACAGTAGCATCGGTGGTGTTATTCCCACTCCAGCCTCCCTGACAGTAGCCATGGTGGTGTTATTCCCACTCCAGCCTCCCTGACAGTAGCCATGGTGGTGTTATTCCCACTCCTGCCTCCCTAACAGTAGCATCGGTGGTGTTATTCCTACTCCAGCCTCCCTGACAGTAACAATGGTGGTGTTATTCCCACTCCAGCCTCCCTGACAGTAGCTATGATGGTGTTATTCCCACTCCAGCCTCCCTGACAGTAACCATGGTGGTGTTATTCCCACCTCAGCCTCCCTAACAGTAGCATCGGTGGTGTTATTCCCACCTCAGCCTCCCTAACAGTAGCATCGGTGGTGTTATTCCCACTCCAGCCTCCCTGACAGTAGCCATGGTGGTGTTATTCCCACCTCAGCCTCCCTAACAGTAGCATCGGTGGTGTTATTCCCACCTCAGCCTCCCTAACAGTAGCATCGGTGGTGTTATTCCCACTCCAGCCTCCCTGACAGTAACCATGGTGGTGTTATTCCCACCTCAGCCTCCCTAACAGTAGCATCGGTGGTGTTATTCCCACTCCAGCCTCCTTGACAGTACATCGGGGGTGTTATTCCCACTCCAGCCTCCCTGACAGTAACCATGGTGGTGTTATTCCCACTCCAGCCTCCCTGACAGTAGCCATGGTGGTGTTATTCCCACTCCAGCCTCCCTGACAGTAACCATGGTGGTGTTATTCCCACTCCAGCCTCCCTGACAGTAACCATGGTGGGGTTATTCCCACTCCAGCCTCCCTGACAGTAGCCATGGTGGTGTTATTCCCACTCCAGCCTCCCTGACAGTAGCCATGGTGGTGTTATTCCCACTCCAGCCTCCCTGACAGTAACCATGGTGGTGTTATTCCCACTCCAGCCTCCCTGACAGTAACCATGGTGGTGTTATTCCCACTCCAGCCTCCCTGACAGTAACCATGGTGGTGTTATTCCCACTCCAGCCTCCCTGACAGTAACCATGGTGGTGTTATTCCCACTCCAGCCTCCCTGACAGTAACCATGGTGGGGTTATTCCTACTCGGGAATAACACGTCAGTGGCATCTCGCTGGTGCCACCCACGTTATCATAATATGAAAAAAATCGCCAAAAAGGAAATACTTTCATCATCATTCAACACTTTCACCTCACTCACACATAATCACTGTCTTTGCAGAGGCGCTCAGACACAACAGTTTAGAAGCATATATGAAGTAATATTAGATACTCTTCCAAACTGCCAATATCCCAATATCCGAATGGGTGAAACTGGTCTGTTAACAAGACCTCATGTAAAATTGAGTCCTTTCTTATATTTTCTCTGTGCGTTTAAAGATATATTTTTTTAATTTATGTTAATGTAAAAACTAATAACTTTGTTCTAAAAGAACCTTAGAAAACTTACCTAACCTTTAATTTAATTTAATTTGATTTAGCCTAATTTAACTAAAAATGTTTTAGATAAGTTTACAATAATTTAATAATAAACAAACACAATGAAATACATTTTTTTCCGTTAGGTTCAGAATGATTTTTGGGAAATTATTGCATACACAAACTTTCACTTGTGTATGTGTTAGTATGCTGTTATTGGAAGTTACTGTACTTTTCTTTTGTTACCTATTACAACCCAGGAGTCCCAAAGGCCTGTTATCCTGTGTGTAAAGGCAGCGAAATAAACACAACAGAAAAGCTTTTGACTTGCATTATCCTTCACCAATTTAGAACAGGTTGTGACAACACACAGTCGTACTGGCCAGGTTGTGACAACACACAGTCGTACTGGCCAGGTTGTCGCAACACACAGTCGTACTGGCCAGGTTGTGACAACACACAGTTGTATTGACCAGGTTGTGACAACACACAGTCGTACTGGCCAGGTTGTGACAACACATAGTTGTACTGGCCAGGTTGTGACAACACCCAGTCGTATTGGCCATGTTGTGACAACACACAGTCGTACTGGCCAGGTTGTGACAACACACAGTCGTACTGGCCAGGTTGTCGCAACACACAGTCGTACTGGCCAGGTTGTGACAACACACAGTCGTATATTTCATGTCCATGTGTGTGTGTGTGTGTGTGTGTGTGTGTGTGTGTGTTACCTGTTCATTTGTGTGTGTGTGTGTGTGTGTGTTACCTGTTCATTTGCGTGTGTGTTACCTGTTCATGTGTGTGAGTGTTGCCTGTATATGTGTGTGTGTGTTGCCTGTCTTTGTGTGTGTGTTTGTGTGTGTGTGTGTGTGTGTGTGTGTGTGTGTGTGTGTGTGTGTGTGTGTGTGTGTGTGTGTGTGTGTTACCTGTTCATTTGTGTGTGTGTGTGTGTGTGTGTGTTACCTGTTCATTTGCGTGTGTGTTACCTGTTCATGTGTGTGAGTGTTGCCTGTATATGTGTGTGTGTGTTGCCTGTCTTTGTGTGTGTGTGTGTGTGTGTTTGTGTGTGTGTGTGTTATGACCAAGGTCATAATGTGATTAATTTATATGTATTATCCACTTAATATTATACTCTGGGTTTCTTTAATATTAGCTAAATTAAAGATTCCACTAGTTTATAATATTATCTGATTTAGGAATATACCCGGATATGATGTATATATATATATATCTTGAGTAATGTGTTAGGTAAGTACATATATTGAGAATTAACACTTTCACTGAGTAACTCCCTGGCATAAGGAATATATCACAAAGTTCTAAGCTTGACACTGGTCGTCACATCGTAACCTGAAGATAACAGTATATGATTGTCAGAAGGCTTCACAATAAACCACAAGCTGGATCAGGAGTTTCTATAACCCAATTCTCTATCCAAGTGAGAATAAGGCGGAGTACTAGGAGGGTAGCTCAGTCAATGCACACTGAGTCAGCAGAGAGAGTGAACTGCCATATACAGTAAATTCCTTCATGACATCAACTCGTCAAAAGGGGGAGAGGGTAGAGCGGTGCAAACTACCCACCAATGGAGATACCTTGTTATAAACCTTAGCCAGGTGTACCTACCTAACACATTACTCAAGATATATATATATATACATCATACCCGGGTATATTCCTAAATCAGATAATATTATAAACTAGTGGAATCTTTAATTTAGCTAATATTAATGAAACCCAGAGTATAATATTAAGTGGATAATACATATAAATTAATCACATTATGACCTTGGTCATAACACCCCCCCCCCCTTTCGGGGACTAAACTTCGCCGTAAAAGAGGACTTCAAAAACAGATTATAAGCCAGAATACAAGTCATTCCTCTGACAAAGACCCTGATGACAAATGTTGCTTCTCCAACAAGAAAATTAAAAGTCTGGTGTCTCCAAACCACGTATGTGTAGACACCACGTAACCAGAGCTTCTGATAGAGGTGTTTCTCATAAAGAGGCCTTAAGTGACCATTGGTAGCAGGAGAAGTCAGGGTAAGACAACAGGAGACTGCCACCTCAGAACTAAGTTCTGGATACCATATGGTGGCTTACGTGACAGGTCTCCTCAGTGGTTACAAGAATCAGATAACTGTAAGTAAACAAATAGCATTAAGAAAATGCATTAAACAAATACATACCTATAAAAGTGCACTACAAATCCTCTTTTATAAATTCAAATTTAATTACATGTCTTAAGGACGGGACAGAGTGTCAGCAATAACATTATCAGCTCCTCTAATATGGTTAATACTTATAGAAAAAGGTTGTATCCTAAGGGACCATCTTTGTATTCTAGCATTCTTAGCCTTCATGGTGTTTAAAAAGGTTAAGGGATTATGATTTGTTTTTACTCTAATTTTATGAGGGGTAGTCCCGAGATAGACCTCAAAGTGTTCCAAGGCTAAGACCAATGCTAGTGCCTCCTTTTCAACGGTTGCATAACTTAATTGATGGGGTTTCAATTTTGCAGAAAAATAACCGACTGGGTGTAAAAGATCAGAAGAGGAGGAAGGTTGTAGAAGGACAGCACCGACTGCATACTCGCTGGCATCCACTTGTAAAGTAAAGGGAGCGTCAAACACCGGACTCTGTAGAACTGGAGAGGAACCAAGTAGACGCTTTAGACGAGTAAAGGCTAACTCACTTGTAGTCGTCCATTTAAAAGGAACTTTAGAACTTGTAAGTTCAAACAGCGGTGCTGCCACTTGCGAAAAATTAGGGCAAAACCGGCGGTAGTAACCGGCCATCCCTAGAAACCTCTGTACACCTTTCTTGTCCTGTGGAGCAGGAAAATCCACAATAGCATGAATCTTTGCATTAACGGGGGCAACCGTGCCTTGCCCTATATTAAATCCCAGATATTTTATCCGGGCCTGACCAAACTCACACTTGGCAAGGTTGACGGTAAAATGGTGGTCATCTAGCCTTTCATCGCTAAATACTACTAGATCATCTAGGTAGGCTTCCGTTCCTTCCAAGTCGTACGTTAGCCGATTCATAAGCCTCTGGAAGGTCGAGGCAGCGTTGCAGAGCCCGAAGGGCATCACCCTGTAGTTGAACAGGCCTCCAGGCACGGTGAAAGAAGAAATCTCCTGCGCTCGAGGCGATAAAGGCACTTGATAATAACCACGCAGGAGGTCCAAACGACTGACGTACTTAGCACTGGCAACGCTGTCTATTAGGTCGTCAACCCTGGAAAGGGGGAATCCGTCAGGCACTGTTAGGGAATTTACTTTCCGATAGTCGGTACACATTCTAAATAAACCGTCCGACTTAGGTACAAGGACACACGGTGAAGCCCAAGGGCTTTTGCTATGTTCAATCAAACCATGATCGAACAAGAAACTTATTTCCTCCCGCAACGCTTTATTCTTTAATGGGATGACTCTATATGGAGCTTGTTTAATCGGAGCAGCTCCTCGCACGTCAACATCGTGGATCCCCATGGTGCACTGTCTGGGGACATCTCCAAAGAGACTTCCATAAGTGGAAATCAAGTCTCGGATTTCACTTGATCTTTCCTTTTCTAAGTTACCGAGATACTCATCTAAGGTTTCCATTATTTCCGAGTTCTTCAGTCTTATCTCTACTCCACGTGAACAATCTTCTTTACTCGAGTCACCTTCCGGTGACCTCACCGCAGCCACAGGAACAAGTCCCTCGTAGTATTTCTTTAGCTGATTTATATGGTAAGTTCGGGTCGACTTTCTTCTTCCTGGTGTTCTTACCACGTAATTTACCTTACTCAGCTTCTTAATCACCTCCATTGGACCCTCATACTTGGGTTGCAAGGTATGGCCTGGCACCGGCTTTAAAGCTAACACTTTGTCTCCCACATTTAATGAACGCTCAACAGCAGTCTTGTCATAATGTTGTTTCATACGGTTTTGAGCTTGTCGGAGGTTGTCAGCGGCCAATTGCCGAGTAAAAACCAAGTGTTTTTGCATTGCCGAGGGGGATAAACATAAAGAAGGCTCCATTTTCCCAGACCATACGTCCTTTAACATTACTAACGGTCCTCGGACCGCATGACCATAAATGAGTTCAAAAGGACTAAATCCTAAACTCTCCTGTTCGCTCTCTCTTAAGGCAAGGAGGAGGAAAGGAATACCTTCATCCCAGTCCGTTGAGAACTGCTCACAGTATGCCCTCATCATGATCTTCAGGGTTTGGTGAAACCTCTCTATGACACCCTGGGTTTGGGGTCTATATGCTGTTGAAACAATGGGTTTAACTCCAACCCTGGACATAGCTTCACGGAAAATTTTTGATGTGAAATTCGTCCCTCTGTCAGATTGAATCTCCTTAGGGAATCCGAACTGTGCGAAGAATCTAAATAGGACTCTCACAATAGCCTTGGCACTAATCTTGCTAAGGGGCACAGCCTCTGGATACCGAGTAGTCGTATCCATTATAGTAAGAAGATATTGATTGCCAAGCCTAGTTTTTGGGAGAGGTCCCACACAGTCTATTACGAGCCGAGAGAAGGGTTCGCCTTCTACGGCAATAGGCAAGAGGGGCGCAGGAGGAGGTTTATGCGCAGGCTTCCCAATGAGCTGGCAAATAGCACAGTTTCTCAAGTACTCAGTCACGGTATCCTTCATCTTGGGCCAGAAGAAATATCGGGCTAATTTTCCTAAAGTCTTTCTTATTCCCAAGTGTCCGCCCATGGGGCTAGAATGTGCCACTTCCAATGCTAACTCCCGAAACCGGACAGGTAAAACCAAAAGCTGTTTTGGCTTGAGACATGAATTAGCTGAAGTCGACTGAAATTTCTTCATCAGGATACCGTCAGAGTAATAAAAACATTCTTCCTTACCCTCAGCTTCCATCTCAGTAAGCGCTTGATCCCTTGCCTGTTTCAACGACGGGTCTTCAAGCTGTTCTTTTACTAAATTTTCACGATTAAAATCGCTACTCCGTAATGGGGCAAAATCTACCACTTGGGATTTTGGAGGCTGATTTTCCACTTCTTGTTGATCACTGGCACTGAACAGAGCATCCAAACCCCAATCTGAGGGTTCATCAGGAGTAGGCAGTGGTTCCAAATTCTTAGCCATAGCCCTGGTTATGGCTGTAAGAGGGAATAGACGAGGACCTTCCTTACACCCTTCTTTAATATTAGCTAAATTAAAGATTCCACTAGTTTATAATATTATCTGATTTAGGAATATACCCGGGTATGATGTACATATATATATATCTTGAGTAATGTGTTAGGTAGGTACACCTGGCTAAGGTTTATAACAAGGTATCTCCATTGGTGGGTAGTTTGCACCGCTCTACCCTCTCCCCCTTTTGACGAGTTGATGTCATGAAGGAATTTACTGTATATGGCAGTTCACTCTCTCTGCTGACTCAGTGTGCATTGACTGAGCTACCCTCCTAGTACTCCGCCTTATTCTCACTTGGATAGAGAATTGGGTTATAGAAACTCCTGATCCAGCTTGTGGTTTATTGTGAAGCCTTCTGACAATCATATACTGTTATCTTCAGGTTACGATGTGACGACCAGTGTCAAGCTTAGAACTTTGTGATATATTCCTTATGCCAGGGAGTTACTCAGTGAAAGTGTTAATTCTCAATATATGTACTTGCACACAAGTAATGTTACTATTGAGGAAGCGGTAATATTCCTCTGATCATTATCAAGTGTAGTGACCATATTGACATGTACATTCTATTTAAGAGTTTTCTTGTGTGAAGGAAAGTTTCTGACATTGATATTTAATAGATATTTATGAATATCTAAAGTACTTAAGCTTTTAAATAAAAAGAAACTTGAAAAGACTGAGTAACTATTATTTGTGTGTGGCCGAAGAAATACTTAAAAACATCCCTGTGATTCATCTGTGTCTTCAACTTCCAACTGTGTCCCCTTGTTGCTGTGTCCCATCTCTGAACATCCTGTCTTTGTCCACTTTGTCTATACCTCTCAGTATTTTGTATGTGTGTATACTCACCTATATGTACTCACCTATATATGGTTGCAGGGGCCGAGTCATAGCTCCTGGCCCCGCCTCTTCACTGGTCGATACTAATTCACTCTCTCCCTGCTCCATGATATTTGTCATACCTCTTCTTAAAGCTATTTATGGAACTTGCTTCCACTACTTCACTCTCCAGATTATTCTAGTTCCTGACAACTCTAAGACTAAAGAAATACTTCCTAACATCCCTATGACTCATCTGGGTTTTCAGTTTCCAATTGTGTCCCCTTGTTTCTGTATCCCATCTCTGAAACATTCGATCCTTGTCCACCTTGTCAATGCCTCTTAGTATTTTATACGTTGTTATCATGTCCCCTCTATCCCTCCTATTCTCTAGTGTCATCAGGTTGAGTTCCCTTAACCTCTCCTCATAAGACATACCCCTCAGTTCCGGGACTAATCGTGTTGCAAATTTTTGCACTTTCTCCAATTTCGTGACGTGTTTGACTAAGTGAGGGTTCCATACATATTCAGTATAGGCCTTACGTACACTGTGTACAATGTCGTGAATGACTCCTTACTCAGATGTGTAAACGCCAATCTCAGGTTTCCCAATCTCCCATATGCTGCAGCAGTTATTTGATTGATGTGTGCCTCAGGGGACATGTTCGTTATAATGCTTACCCCAAGATCCTTTTCTTTAACTAACGTTTGCAGCTGTTGGTTTCCTAACCTGTACTCCGTCTGCGGTCTTCTGTGTCCTTCCCCAATCTTCATGACCTTACACTTACTGGGGTTAAACTCCAGGAGCCATTTGTCGGACCATACTTGTAGTTTGTGTGTGTGTGTGTGTGTGTGTGTGTGTGTGTGTGTGTGTGTGTGTGTGTGTGTGTGTGTGTGTGTGTGTGTGTGTGTGTGTGTGTGTGTGTGTGTAAGTTTGTTTGCGCGCGTATGTGTGTGTGTGTACTCACCTATTTCTACTCACCTATTTGTGGTTGCAGGGGTCGAGTCATAGCTCCTGACCCCGCCTCTTCACAGATTGCTACTATGTCCTCTCTCTCCCTGCTCCTTGAGCTTTATCAAACCTCGTCTTAAAACTATGTATGGTTCCCGCCTCCACTACGTCACTTTCTAGGCTATTCCACTTCCTGACAACTCTATGACTGAAGAAATACTTCCTAACATCCCTTTGATTCATCTGTGTCTTCAACTTCCAATTGTGACCTCTTGTTTCTGTGTCCCCTCCCTGGAACATCCTGTCTTTGTCCACCTTGTCTATTCTGCGCAGTATTTTATATGTCGTTATCATGTCTCCCCTGACCCTCTTGTCCTCCAGTGTCGTCAGGCCGATTTCCCATAACCTTTCTTCGTAGGACATACCTCTTAGCTTTGGGACTAGTCTTGTTGCAAACCTTGGCACTTTCTCTAATTTCTTGTCGTGCTTAACCAGGTGTGGGTTCGAAACTGGTGCTGCATACACCAATATGGGCCTGACGTACATGGCGAACAGAGTCTTGAAGGATTCCTTAATGAGTTAACGGAACGCTGTTCTTAGGTTTGCCAGGCGCTCATATGCTGCAGCAGTTATCTGGTTAATGTGCGCCTCAGGAGATTTGCTCGGTGTTATATTCACCCTAAGATCTTTTTCCTTGAGTGAGGTTCGCAGTCTTTGGCCATACTTTGCATTTGGTGGGGTTAAATTCAAGGAGACATTTGCTGGACCAGACTTGTAGCTTGTCCAGGTGTCTTTGTTGTCCTGACTGATCCTCATTAACTTCACTTCATCAACAAACAGAGACACTTCTGAAAGTATCTCTTCCGTCATGTTGTTCACATGTACCATAAACAACACAGGTCCCAGGACCGACCCCTGTGGAACCCCGCTCGTCACAGGTCCTAGGACCGACCCTTGTGGAACCCCGCTCGTCACAGGTCCTAGGACCGACCCTTGTGGAACCCCGCTTGTCACAGGTCCCAGGACCGACCCTTGTGGAACCCCGCTCGTCACAGGTCCCAGGACCGACCCCTGTGGAACCCCGCTCGTCACAGACCTCCCTGCCAGATATTCTCTGATCCATTGCAGTGCCTTTCCTGTTATGTGTGCCTGATCCTCTAGGTTTTGCATTAACCACTTGTGAGGAACTGTGTTGAAGGCCTTCTTGCAGTCCAAGAAATTGCAATCTATCCACCCCTCTCGTGTCTTATTTCCGTTATGTTGTCATAAAACTCTAGTAGGTTTGTGACACAGGATTTGCTTCCCTGAAGCCGTGCTAGTTGTCGTTTATAAGCTTATTCTGCTCTAGGTGCTCCACTCCTCCTGATAATCTTCTCCATGACTTTGCATACGTCAGTGACACAGGTCTGTAGTTTAATGCTTCGTGTCTGTCTCTTAAAAGTTGAGACTGCATTTGCCATCTTCCATTCCTCAGGTGTGTTATTGCATGTCTATGTATATAAGAACATAAGAACATAAGAAAGAAGGAACACTGCAATAGGCCTACTGACCCATGCGGAGCAGGTCCATGTCGTCCCCCCCCCGGATTAGCCAAATGACCCACTCAGTCTCGTCACCTCCACTCAAGGAAGGAGCACGGCACCAGACCCAGCAGCACAAGCTAGTCAGGTCCAACTCACACCCACCCACACCAACTCATGTATTTATCTAACCTATTTTTAAAACTACATAACGTTTTAGCCTGAATAACTGTACTCGGGAGTTTGTTCCACTCATCCACAACTCTATTACCAAACCAGTGCTTTCCTATATCCTTCCTGAATCTGAATTTTTCCAACTTGAAACCATTGCTGCGAGTCCTGTCTTGGCTGGAAATTTTCAGAACGCTATTTACATCCCCTTTATTTATTCCGGTTTTCCATTTATACACTTCGATCATATCCCCCCTAATTCTACGCCTTTCGAGAGTGTGCAGATTCAGGGCCCTCAGTCTATCCTCATAGGGAAGATTTCTGATACATGGGATCATCTTTGTCATCCTCCTCTGTACGTTTTCCATAGCATTTATATCCATTCTGTAATATGGTGACCAGAACTGAGCAGCATAGTCTAAATGAGGCCTAACCAAGGATATATAGAGTTGAAGAACAACCTGAGGACTTCTATTATTTATACTTTTAGATATGAAGCCAAGAATTCTGTTAGCTTTATTGCGAGCACTAACGCACTAAAAAAAAACATACCACGGGCATACCACGGGCGGGGAGTTTTGAGACTCTCAGATCGCGGGTTCTATCCCCGCCCGTGGTATGGTTTGTTTGCAATCGTGTCATTACGATTTCGTGTCACTAATGCACTGTTGTCTTGGTTTAAGATTACTACTAACCAGAACTCCTAAATCCTTTTCGCAATCAGTAGTATTAAGACCTACATTATTTAGTTTATATGTGGCATGGTTATTTACCTGTCTAACGTTTAGAACTTTGCATTTGTCAATATTAAACTGCATCTGCCACTTCTCCGACCATTGCATCAGTCTATTCAAATCATCCTGGAGTGCTCTAGTGTCCTCATTAGAATGAATTGGACGGCCTATTTTGTAGTCATCAGCAAATTTGCTTATGTCGCTATTTATTCCCTCATCTATATCGTTTATGTAAATTGTGAATAACAACGGGCCCAACACTGACCCCTGAGGAACACCGCTTGTGACGTGCCCCCATTCTGATTTCTCCCCATTTATGCACACTCTCTGCTGCCTATTTGTCAGCCATGCCTCTACCCAGGAAAAAATTTCTCCTCCTATTCCGTGTGCCTTAAGTTTCCTCAATAGCCTCTGGTGTGGAAGTCTATCGAAAGCCTTGCTGAAGTCCATATACACAATATCACATTCATTACCATGATCTACCTTCTCAAACACCTTAGTGAAAAAAGTTAGTAAATTCGTAAGACAGGAACGTCCCTTTGTAAAACAATGTTGGGATTCATTAATCAATCTGTACCTATCAAAATGGCTACGAATTGCTTCGAATTGTTATTGATTCCATAAATTTTCCCACTATGGAGGTAAGGCTTATTGGTCTATATATATATATATATATATATATATATATATATATATATATATATATATATATATATATATATATATATAGTTCGAAGCCATGGACCTGTCACCTGCCTTGTAAATAGGTATTACATTTGCCCTTTTCCACTTGTCAGGCACTATGCCAGTTTGTAGTGATATGTTAAAAAGATTAGCCAAAGGTATGCTAAGTTCCTCTTTACATTCCTTTAACACCCTTGCAAACAGTTCATCAGGACCTGGGGGTTTGTTAGGTTTTAGTTTCTCTATTTGTCTGAGGACCATGTCACTAGTTACCGCAATCGTGCATAGTTTATTATCATCCTGTTCTACATAATCTATTATTTCAGGAATATCGCTAGTATTTTCCTGGGTGAAAACTGAGAGGAAGTAGGCATTGAGAATTTCACACATATCCTTATCACTGTCAGTGATCTGACCAGAGTTACTCTTAAGGTCCACCCCCCCCCCTCGCCTTCCCCAGGTTCATGTGTCCAGGAATCCATCCGTGGGCCCCCGGATGTCTCCCCTTCCTCACTTCCCTAAGGTCAGCCTCGCCTCTCTCTCTCTCTCTCTCTCTCTCTCTCTCTCTCTCTGCCTTCCAGCCTCAGCCTTTCCCAGGTTCATGTATCCAGGAATCCATCCGTCCGCCGCCGGATGTTTTCCCTTCCTCACTTCCCCAAGGTCAGCCTCACCAACCTGTATTCTTGCTTTCCCCAGGTTCATGTATCCAGGAATCCATCCGTTCGCTCCCAGATGTCTCCCCTTCCTCACGTCCCTAAGATCAGCCTCAACAACAACCATCCCCAAGCTCATGTATCCAGGAATCCATCCGTTCGCTCCCGGATGTCTTCCTTTCCCCACTTACCTAAGGTCAGAGAGTTAGGTCAGTGCCTTCCCCGGATCAGTGTCTCCAGGAGTCCACTTGAGTCACCTGAGTGGACTCCCTCCCCCACTTTCTCGAAGTCAGCTGTATGCTTGCCTTCCCCAGGATCATGTATCCAGGAATCCATCCGTCCGCCGCCGGATGTCTCCCCTTCCCCACTTACCTAAGGTCAGCCTCAACTGCTAGCATTCATGCCTTCCCCAGGTTCATGAATCCAGGAATCCATCCGTCTACCGCCGGATGTCTCCCCTTCCCCACTTACACAGGGTTAGCCTCAACTGCTAGTATTCATGCCTTCCCCAGGTTCATGTATCCAGGAATCCATCCGTTCGCTCCCGGATGTCTCCCCTTCCCCACTTACCCAAGGTCAGCCTCAACAACAGCCTTCCCTAAGTTCATGTATCCAGGAATTCATCCGTTCACTCCCGGATGTCTCCCCTTCCCCACTTACCTAAGGTCAGCGGTGCCTTCCTCGGATCAGTGTCTCCAGGAGTCCACTTGTGTCACCTCAAGTGGACTCCCTTCCCCACTTTCCCAGAGTCAGCGGTTGCCACCCACAGTGACTTTGCTGGGTGCAAACTTGGTCTTGTCTAGCTGGTCTACTGCCGAGACTGTCCGGGTTGGTGGAATTACTGGAGGGGACACACAGTAAACTGTGTCCAGTAATTACACCCACCAAGACAGCCTGGAACAGTAGGCCTGGTAGACGAGACGAAGCTCGCACACAGCTCGGCCACCGAGAAGAGGCTAATTAAGAACAATTTTGGAAATCCTTTTATATTACACAATGAATTTATACTTAGTACGAAATTTTCTTGCTTATTTAGTAGTTTAAAAGTATTTGTGAGTGTTTTATTTTATGTGGATGAATGGCCAAGTGTTGAAGAACTTTTCCACCTCCATCAAAACTGTATTAAATATTACACAGGTTTCATTTTTATTTATTTATTGGTCTTTTTCATTTGACACAGAAAGGCTAACGAACAAACATACACATATATCAGTATTTTCACATACATTTATATGCTGGTTTACGGTATTTCGACGACATTCTTTGTGAAACATGTAAATATATAAAGTTGAGACATGTTTGTGACACTAGTGGAAGACTGTGTCATGTGTGTATATTCTTATATATGGGTGTTATGTGTACATGTTATTGTGTATGTGTGTCATGAGTGCATGTTATTGTATGTGTGTCATGTGTACATGTTATTGTGTATGTGTCATGTGTACATCTTGTTGTGTATGGGTGTTATGTGTACATGTTATTGTGTATGGGTGTTATGTGTACATGTTATTGTGTATGGGTGTTATGTGTGCATGTTATTGTGTATGGGTGTCATGTGTACATGTTATTGTGTATGGGTGTTATGTGTACATGTTACTGTGTATGGGTGTCATGTGTACATGTTATTGTGTGTTGATGAATGTCATATGTACATGTTATTTTGTAAGAATGAGTGTATTGTTTGCGGAATGTGTATGAGTGTCACATATTGTTTATGTGACATATTGTTTGTGGCATATTGTGTACGAGTGTCAAATATTGTGTATGAGTGTCACATATTGTGTATGAGTGTCACATATTGTGTATGAGTGTACATGTTATTGTGTATTGATGAGTGTCAAATGTGAATCTCTAAATCTCCTCCATGAAAACTGTAAACAAATTATAATAATCTCTGTTTCTGGTGTTTCCTACATGAATTTGAAGGTCGCAGATGGAATCAATGGTAAATGTATAAATGTATACTTATATGAACGCGCATTATGTATGTATGTATGTATGTATGTATGCATGTGTATGTATGCATTTATATATATATATATATATATATATATATATATATATATATATATATATATATATATATATATATATATATATATATATATATATATATATATATATATATATATATATATATATATATATATATATATATATATATATATATATATATATATATATATATATATATATATATATATGCAAAACAACCACTCTGAAAGAATAGAGAAATTCCAAGCGCTTTCGTGACTACTCACATTATCAAGGAACTATGAAAGTGAAGCATCCATGGAAGCTATATAAGGGGTCGGCCAGCACCTCACTATCAGATCCCACAACGGTTAAACACGTGACGCGCGGCGAGCCAACTTGGTCGAATTTTTAACTTGTGGGACTTGATCAGTGCAGAAGAAAACTGTGAAACAAAAGATTTATGATTAGGAAAGCTTATCGAGAACATTCTGAAGAGTCGTGTGGTATAGCTTCCTTGGATGCTTCACTTTCATAGTTCCTTGATAATGTGAGTAGTCACGAAAGCGCTTGGAATTTCTCTATTCTTTCAGAGTGGTTGTTTTGCATATTTTGAAATCACCTGTTTACTGTGATCTTATTGCATATATATATATATATATATATATATATATATATATATATATATATATATATATATATATATATATATATATATATATATATATATATAATTTTTTTTTTTTTTTTTTTTTTAGGATGGGGTCCACCTCTGGTGTAAATTGTGGGACCCATAGCTCTGAGAAGTGGATAAAAAGGCTTCAAGGAAGAATATTTGGATTTCTTCCTGAAGCCGTTTGAATATTCCACTTCCCCTACCACCCCATCTTTCAAACTACTTTTTTTTGCCAATAGGAATATTTTATTACATAATATGGCACAGAAGATTTAAGATATATATATATATATATATATATATATATATATATATATATATATATATATATATATATATATATATTTATATATATATTATACAATAAAAAAAATAGGGAGGTACCACCTCTAGAACTTTACTGGGGACTCTCATCCTCAGAGAAGACAATAAACGAACCTCAGGGAAAACTTAAGGTTCTTCCCGGAGCTGTTATATATATATATATATATATATATATATATATATATATATATATATATATATATATATATATATATATATATATATACCTTCCCCCTTGCTATAACTTCATTCCAATAGGGTCGGAGACCCTTGGAGCATGGGGCAAGTGTGCTCTAAAGTTCCTCAAAGAGCTGGGTGAAAAGCTCATCATAGAAACCAAGGACCACAGGGCGACCAGCTTCCTCTTTCAGAGACTCAGTGTTGCGATCCAGAGAGGAAATGCCTGCAGCATTCTGGGCACGCGGCCCACCGCAGGGGAGCTGGACGAAGTATTCGAGATGTAGCTCTGAGTTACCTATGTTGTTTTACTTTGTATCATATTTTTTGTGAATGTTTCGGCGTGTGTGTGTGTGTGTGTATACAGAGTTTTAACATAGTATGTTAATTAAGCTGTGTTAACAGTGACACCTGGTCTACATGATGGCTTGCTTTGTATAAAATGTCTTTTGACCAAAGTACAGTGACATCACACGTCTTTAAGACCATAGGTGACATCACACGTCTTTAAGACCACAGGTGACATCACACAACATTATCTAAGACCCAGGTTTTGGGTAAATCATTACTGTCTTCCTTGTATAGTATAACTTAATTCAATACTACCGCTACCAAAACATTACCTAAGATTAAATACATTTGTAGTTCTACTAACATCTCTCGTATATCTTTTCCAAACCTATAAATGCACCCAAGTGCAGCTTTCCTTTATATAAGTGTTGTTAACTTATGTATTTCAGTATTTACACATGATCCACAGATCCCTTTCTTCTCTGAATTGACACTCTTCTTTGTTATCCATATTTTCTTTACCATCACTTCAACAATGATAATTCCGAAACTTCTTCATCGCTATCCCACATAAGAACATAGAACACTGCAGAAGGTCTACTCACAACTTGTCCAATACCCCTGCCAAGCTACCCAAGACTCTATAACCCCACCCGGTGGATCATCAGATGCAGCATTCTCCACCTGACCTCAACATTCTGAACCTGTCTATATATACTCCCGTACCTTCCACCCCAGGTAGATCTGTTTGTGACTTGAAAAAGCCCACTGTGTGGGCGAAACGTTGTCAATAAAGGATCACATTAAACTGCATATGTGTTTATGTTTCCGACATAGACTTTACCTGGTCTGGTCAACAGTCTTATTCCACTATGATTATGACATTCTTTAAAGTTTTTTACCCTTTTCGTCTTATCCTTCTTATTGCCTCATTTATTTTATACTGACTGGCTGACTCTGCTGACAGCAGTGTGTGTGTGTGTGTGTGTGTGTGTGTGTGTGTGTGTGTGTGTGTGTGTGTGTGTGTGTGTGTGTGTGTGTGTGTGTGTGTGTGTGTGTGTGTGTGTGTGTGTGTGTGTGTGTGTGTGTGTGTGTGTGTGTGTGTGTGTGTGTGTGTGTGTGTGTGTGTGTGTGTATTACGCAGTGACATGCAGAAAAAATATTTATATAAAATAACGCTCCATATATAACGTCATTTTCGGTGTAGAATACTAAAAGCGGACGTGCATTATTCCCTGAAGGAGAACGCGTTTTATTCCTGTCAGTCAGGCAGTGGCTAGGATAGGAGCAGATGAGAGATGTGTTTTAGTTCAGTACGAGTCGGGTGGTGACGGGGTAAAGTCATCATGTTTGGGCGGTAGTTTGAGTAAGTAATATTGGCAAGTTTTTTAGTGTATTCTATTTTGTGTATTTTCTGGTGCTCTCATGTTTATTTGTAAGGCCCTAGTATGCAGAGGCCTGTGTTTTGGAGAGTACTGTATGGTGTTTTGCCTGCTGGTAATTAGTCTACCAGACAGAAGTGAAGACGGGGGTGTGTATGTCATGGTGCCTCCCTGATGATTTATTTTGTTTAATTCATTAGTAGCAGTGTGCTAGTGAGCTAATGTGAACTGGAGTGTGGTGGTTTTTTTGGAGTAGGTTGTTAGTTATATATATTATTAATGTAGATATATTTTTTGTATAGGTGAGTTTTTATGTCCTTCCTTACACAACATTAATTATTTTCACTCATGCTTAATTTGTATGAGTACATGCTAGCCCAAAAGTTGCTGTGTTTTTCAGTGTAATTTTATAACCCCTAGACGACAATGTGATCAGCCTTTAGGAGCCAGGACCATTTTATATAAGTTACGACATCAAAGTCGTAACTGTGTGTGTGTGTTGGTGTGGGTGTATGTACTAGCCTGGCTGTGTTTCCAGCTGTTGATTCTAAGCTCCTGGACTCACGTCTTTACTCTTACTGATGTTCAGGATGAACATACCTTAACAAAAGTTAAACAAAATAAGAAAACTGTTGTAAAAGACAGTTTTTTTTTGTTGTTGATAGTGTTGCAAATGTGCAGTACAGCAACAAACAACGAAGCGAATTTGCCAAGTTGCAGGAGCGACTACCGAAATGTTTTACGTCAACAGGTCGAGACTACCATGATGGTCGACTTTATCCTCAGAGAGTTATTATTTTTGTGTATTTGTTGTTATAGCAATATTTGTATTAGTATCACATAGGGGAGATAAGTGTGGATGAGAGACGACTGTGGTGACTGAGATGTATTCAGTGAATATTTTGGGAACTCTGAGTCAACATAATTGTTTTAGGAGATATGAATACATTGCCTCTACTAGTACAAGTATGTCTATGAGAATGTGTATACATGTATGTATGCATGAGTATTCGTGGCATGGGATTTGGAGTGAGATGTGTGTGCTTACGTGTGCGTGACGTCATACATGTTAGAGTGAGAGGAGAGAATTGCGTGCATTGTACGCATGTGTGCGTATTTGTAATATCTGGGACTGCGTGTGTGTGTTTTTTATGCATACAAGTGTATGTATAATGGTGTATGCATAAGGTGCGTGTGCTGAGACATACAAATGTGTGTGAAAATAATAATATATGTGTATGTTTGTGCGCTTGTTAGCCTTTGAGTGTCAAATGTAAAAGACGAATAAGTAAATAAAAATGAAAACAAAGTAACATGTAATACAGTTTTGATGGAGGTGGACAAGTTCTTCAACACTTGGACATTCATCTACGTAAAATAAAACACTCACAAATACTTTTAAACTCTTAAAGAAGTAAGAAAAATCATGTACTAAGTATAAATTCATATTGTAATATAAAAGGAATTCCAAAATTGTTCTTAATTAGCCTCTCCGAAGTGGCCGAACTGTGTGACAGCTTGGTGGCGTCTAGCTGACCTACGGTCGCGGCTGTCTTGGTGGATGTAATTACTGGACGCAGTTTTCTGTGTGTGTCACCTCCAGTAATTCCACCCACCTGGACAGTCTCTACCGTAGACCAGCTAGACAAGACCAAGTTTCCATGCAGCGAGGTCACTGAAGGTGGCAACCGCTGACTCTGGGGAAGTGGAAACACTGATCCGGGGAAGGCACCGCCGACCTTAGGTGAGTGTCGAAGGGAAGACATCCGGGAGCGAACGGATGGATTCCTGGATACAGGAACTTGAGGAAGGTTGTTGTTGAGGCTGACCTTGGGAAAGTGAGGAAAGGGAGACATCCGGGAGCGAACGGATGGATTCCTCGATACATGAACCTTGGGAAGGCATGAATACTAGCAGTTGAGGCTGACCCTGGGTAAGTTGGGAAGGGGAGATATCCGGTGGCGGACGGATAGATTCCTGGATACATGAACTTGGGGAAGGCATGAATACTAGCAGTTGAGGCTGACCTTGGGTAAGTGGGGAAGGGGAGACATCCGGTGGCGGACGGATGGATTCCCGGATACATGAACCTGGGGAAAGCAAGAATACAGGTTGGTGAGGCTGACCTTGGGGAAGTGAGAAAGGGGAAACATCCGGCGGCGGACGGATGGATTCCTGGATACATGAACCTGGGGAAGGCTGAGGCTGGAAGGCAGAGAGAGAGAGAGAGAGGCGAGGCTGACCTTAGGGAAGTGAGGAAGGGGAGACATCCGGGGGCCCACGGATGGATTCCTGGACACATGAACCTGGGGAAGGCGAGGGGGGGGGGACCTTAAAGACGAACCACTGGCCTCCACGTGGCAAGGTCTGGTAACTCAGAGATAACTCTGAGGCTGACAGTGGTCGCAAATAATACTAGTTTTATTATAATAATTTCATTTTTTATCATTATTATTATTATTATTATTATTATTATTATTATTATTATTATTATTATTATTATTATTATTATTATTATTATTATTATTATTATTATTATTATTATTATTATTACAATTCATGATATGCTAATTTGGACTCAAAAGTGTCAATCTGACCAGTAGTCACGGTTGTGATATTCCCACTCCAACCTCCCTGACAGTAGCCACTGTGGTGTTACTCCCACTCCAGCCTCTCTGACAGAAGCCACGGTGGTGATATTCTCATTCCAGCCTCTCTGATAGCAGCCACGGTGGTGTTATTCCTACTCTAGCCTCCCTGTCAGTAGCCACTGTGGTGTTACTCCCACTCCAGCCTCTCTGAGAGAAGCCACTGTGATGTTATTCCCACTCCAGCCTCTCTGATAGGAGTCGTAGTAGTGTTCTTATTTGTGTTCATTCCTCGGAGCTAACAGTTCTTAAAATACATAAAGAGGAGCAACATTAATACACTCACCAGAGTTAACATTAAGCAACTAAATATATTTCAGTCGCTGCGCGATCCCAGAAAGTTATCCCCGTATTGTATAAACCCAGCCACCTCTACTTTACTGTTCTTCTCTATTACTGTACTGTTCTTCTCTGTCACTGTACTGTACTGTTCTTCTCTGTCACTGTACTGTACTGTACTACTTTGTTACTGTACTGGTCTTCTGTGTTACTGTACTGGTCTTCTGTGTTACTGTACTGGTCTTCTGCGTTACTGTACTGGTCTTCTGTGTTACTGTACTGGTCTTCTGTGTTACTGTACTGGTCTTCTGTGTTACTGTACTGGTCTTCTGTGTTACTGTACTGTTCTTCTGTGTTACTGTACTGGTCTTCTGTGTTACTGTACTTGTCTTCTGTGTTGCTGTACTGGTCTTCTGCGTTACTGTACTGATCGTCTGTGTTTCTGTACTTTTCGTCTGTGCTACTGTACTGGTCCTCTGTGTTACTGTACTGACCGTCTGTGTTACTGTACTTGTCTTCTGTGTTACTGCACTGGTCTTATGTGTTACTGTACTTGTCTTCTGTGTTACTGTACTGGTCTTCTGTGTTACTGTACTGGTCTTCTGTGTTACTGTACTGTGTTACTGTACTTGTCTTCTGTGTTACTGTACTGGTCTTCTGTGTTACTGTACTTGTCTTCTGTGTTACTGTACTGGTCTTCTGTGTTACTGTACTGGTCTTCTGTGTTACTGTACTGGTCTTCTGTGTTACTGTACTTGTCTTCTGTGTTACTGTACTGGTCTTCTGTGTTACTGTACTTGTGTTCTGTGTTACTGTACTGGTCTTCTGTGTTACTGTACTGGTCTTCTGTGTTACTGTACTGATCGTCTGTGTTACTGTACTTGTCTTCTGTGTTACTGTACTGGTCTTCTGTGTTACTGTACTGGTCTTCTGTGTTACTGTACTGGTCTTCTGTGTTACTGTACTGGTCTTCTGTGTTACTGTACTGGTCTTCTGTGTTACTGTACTGGTCTTCTGTGTTACTGTACTTGTCTTCTGTGTTACTGTACTGGTCTTCTGTGTTACTGTACTGGTCTTCTGTGTTACTGTACTGGTCTTCTGTGTTACTGTACTGGTCTTCTGTGTTACTGTACTGGTCTTCTGTGTTACTGTACTGGTCTTCTGTGTTACTGTACTGGTCTTCTGTGTTACTGTACTTGTCTTCTGTGTTACTGTACTGGTCTTCTGTGTTACTGTACTGGTCTTCTGTGTTACTGTACTGTTCTTCTGTGTTACTGTACTTGTCTTCTGTGTTACTGTACTGGTCTTCTGTGTTACTGTACTTGTCTTCTGTGTTACTGTACTGGTCTTCTGTGTTACTGTACTGGTCTTCTGTGTTACTGTACTGGTCTTCTGTACTTACTGTACTGTGTCTTCTGTGTTACTGTACTGGTCTTCTGTGTTACTGTACTGGTCTTCTGTGTTACTGTACTGGTCTTCTGTGTTACTGTACTGGTCTTCTGTGTTACTGTACTGGTCTTCTGTGTTACTGTACTGGTCTTCTGTGTTACTGTACTGGTCTTCTGTGTTACTGTACTGGTCTTCTGTGTTACTGTACTTGTCTTCTGTGTTACTGTACTGGTCTTCTGTGTTACTGTACTTGTCTTCTGTGTTACTGTACTTTTCTTCTGTGTTACTGTACTGGTCTTCTGTGTTACTGTACTGGTCTTCTGTGTTACTGTACTGGTCTTCTGTGTTACTGTACTGGTCTTCTGTGTTACTGTACTGGTCTTCTGTGTTACTGTACTGGTCTTCTGTGTTACTGTACTGGTCTTCTGTGTTACTGTACTGGTCTTCTGTGTTACTGTACTGGTCTTCTGTGTTACTGTACTGGTCTTCTGTGTTACTGTACTTGTCTTCTGTGTTACTGTACTGGTCTTCTGTGTTACTGTACTGGTCTTCTGTGTTACTGTACTGGTCTTCTGTGTTACTGTACTAACATCCTTGGAAAATAAATCATGAACAGACTTTCTTTATAATTACAGTTAGAGTACTTTACAGTACCCCCAAAAGCACATTATGAATTATAAAATTATTCTTTACAATTATAACATTCATATTATTATGGCACACTTCCCCACTATATGTACATTACGATGTCATGCAGAACCCTGCATAACACCCCCACCCCCAGACCATAGGTCTCACTCTGCTAGCGGGGTCCCTACGGACACCGCTAGGCAAAAAGAAAAAAAAAGAAAATAAGCCCCACATTAAGGTCTGAGGCAACTGGCAAAATGATAGCTGGGGAATGACCACCATACAATCACGGTCTTTTGGTACTACAAATATGCAATATTTACAAACTGAGGTACTAGATTGCAGACATATGAAACTCGTCGAACATAAAAGTGATCAAGTTCTATGCCCAACGAGCTCACAGTCACACTCTTAGACAGCTGTTTTAGGAAAAGGCACCATTACAACACAGCGCAGGCCAGGCGCTGGCGTTGATGCATTTTACCTAAATTACATCAAGCAAACTTATAAACAAGCAAGTAAACTTTGTACAAAAGTGCCCCTGAGGAATGCCATTTAATGAAGTAACACCAAAGTTCAGTATGTTGCAAGGCAGACCAAACTGTAGGTGCCACCAAAAAAAAACTTTTAAACAGTAAGTACATTTTCCAGGAGTTCAAAGAAAAGAAAAACAGATGTTACATGTTAAATTCTACTGAGAAAACAACATCACATTACCACTCCCATCTCACAGCAATCTTTAGTAAACAAAACTGGTTCCCCATGACACACCTCTGCGAGAATCAGGAGAGCACAGGAGAGGGGAAAATATCAGGCCCCTAAAAACAACGGGTGGATAGGCACATAAATCTTGTTGGTGGGACTGCGGCCGTAAAACCCAGGAGTCATCACTGAAGACCCCGAAAAGGTGGACCTCCCAGGCCGCAACCTACATGTCATTCCAAGGACCCTGGAGTCACCCCAGTGGTGATCCAAAAAGGAAAAATTGAAAAAGAGTCCTGGAGAACCAAAACACCTCAGATCAAAAAACATGACCCAAACAGTGGAGGGCATCACCGCCAGCCCCACATTCACTAAAACGTTAGGTCCAACAGTCCCTATACCAACATAAAACAGAGGCGAGGCATTCCAGCCAACACCTAAAAAACGTAGCATACCTTACCTAGGCATGGCCTTTGATGTGACTACCCCCCTAAATACACACACACTAGGGAATCCTGATACCTCCAGCTCCAGCTCAACCTGCCCTTCTCCTTTGGGTGGTCCAGAGTTCCATCTACTCGTCTACCGCAAATCACTACAAAATAAGAATAGATAAGTGATCTATACACTACATTGTGCACTTTAAACACGAGACAAGGCATCAGCAACCACATTCTCCGCTCCCTTCACATAATGAATCACCAGATTAAGAGGTTGGAGAAACAAGGCCCACCTCGTAAGTCTCTGATTGTGGTTCCTCATTAACTGAAGGAAACGTAAGGAATATGGTCACTATACACAGTTATAGGGTGAACTGATGAAGATATATGCACCTCAAAATGTTGCACTGCCAACACTAAAGCAAGAGCCTCCTTTTCTATGGAGGTATAACTTCTTTGGTGCCTGTTACTTTTTGCTGAGAAGCAGCCGAGTGGCATTACTTCTCCTGCTCTACCCTGCAACAAGACTGACCCAACCTCTGTATCATTTTGCAAAACACGGGGTGGGTAACTCAGGATTACATATAAAAGATCTTGAGGGTTAATGGCATACAAAAGGTACATGCACAGAGATATTAAAGTTACAAATACGGGAGTGTCCTTGGCACACATGGTCGTGGGAAGCAGATGACGCACCCACTGTTCATTCACACAATTTGCATGTTCATAAAGAGGAGACAAAACCTTATTTTTTAACTGTACCTGGCGGCAGTCAGTGCACGTTTTCAAGGTATCACCTAGTGTGAGATCAGTAAAAAACAACGTCCACCGACTCTCGCTGGATACAAACACAGTCTCTAGAAATAAACACTTCACTTCCTTCAAGGAACCTATTTCACCCCAGCTTACATCATGCCAGACCTGCTGATATTTCACAAATTCGGAAACCTCTACCTCATGGGGTTTAACATGGCCCCATTTTTCAGCATCCCAAAACTCTTTCACTAAGGTGCACCATGGATGAGCCAACACTTCAACCAGTCTTTCAGAAGATCCAAATCTTCCACAATCTCTTACAATTTTCCTGCTTACATTATCTTTCTCAGGGACTTTATCCATCATCATTTTGAAGTCACCACACAGTTCCAGCATAGCCTTCCCAGGACCCGGTTCCAATGCCAATCCCATCTCTCCAGCTTCCAGAGTGTGTAGCACCACCTCATAGTCCCACGTCATCCTGGGCGGACTGGCAGACTGGTGCACTAGTGCCATCGACCTCATCTTAGCCAAGAATTTTCTGAAACCGAGAAAAAACACCGCTGGGGAAACATCACCATCCTCACGTAGCACATGATTCCAGAGTGCTTCCCCACACGGTAATGAAAGGGAGGGGAATTCCCTCCTCCCAGTCCCTCTGGTACTGGGGAAAACAAATATGCATTGCCCTGAGAGACTGGGAAAACCATGGAGCTTGTCTTTGACTCCTAGGATGATACACATTGGTAAATTTAACCTCAAGTAGGCCTCTCAAAACTACATGACATTTCATAAAATATGACTTCTGGGTGATTTGTGCAAAGCCTAAGAGACAAAAATGTTTCACCAGAAATCTCAAAACCACACACACAAAATTAATCAGAAAGGGCATAGACTCTGGTAACCTGTTAGAAAAAGAATTTATTAATAAACACTGATTATTTAGCTCTCCCGTCTTAACACTGAAATGCTGTTCCTTCATAATCTGTAAAAAATACTGACAAAAACACTTTAATAGTTCTGCCGCGGCCACGTAAGCACAAGTCCTTTTAAAAATAGTCTTGCTCATTTGATCAACAATGCAAAATAAACACTTGGTAAATTTGGGAACCACATCCTCCACGACAACTAATAAATGAATAGCGTTCCGGAGGTCACAACCTTCCCGGGCCTCACTCAGCTGCTGCAGAGTCAGGGGATTTTTTCCCACATCAGCACCAAGACCACTTCTCCAACCGAGTTCCGGTTGAGCCGGTTCATCACTGCTCAGAGTCTCCTGCAGGTCAGACTCAATGAACAGGCTCCCCATGCCCAAACCATCACCACAGTGTGCAGAAGGGTCACAGGGAGGCACAGCTCTTACCTTGTTCCCCTGTTTAGTACGAATGCACATTGATAATTTTTCAGGTACCGTTGCTCCAATTGGGTCATTACCACCTTGTAAAGCCGGGTCCTGCAAAACCAAACATTCCTCACTTTTGAGGAGTCCCACAACGTTGTTGCCTAGTAGAAGGTCAACTCCTTCAAAAGGTACATCTTCTGCAATACCTACAGGTAGGTACCCAGACTGGTACTCAGACTCTACCCATAACCTGTGCACTGGAGTCCTAACAGGGACTCCAGTTATCCCTTTAAGAAAAATGTCCAATCCGGTGTAGGTGTCATCCGACACTGGCAATACACCCCTGCGGAGCAAGGTGTATGTGCTACAAGTGTCCCTCAAAGACATAATGCCCGTGACCCTACCTTCATTTTGGTGTAAGGCCACAGTAGACTTACTTGAATAGACCTTCATCCGAGGGTCAAAGACAGCTGGTCTTCTTTGAATACCTTGGGGCAAGACTGCAATGCTTAAGTAATTGGGAAAATTATATTAATGTTAAATAATGAGCGTTGATTATTTAGTCCTGGGCGAGTAAGTGGTTTTTCAGAAAAGTCTTTAATTGATTTTCAGGCTTGGTTACTTTAGTATGTTCTAGTAATGAATTCTAGATTTTGGGGCCCTTTATGTGCATAGAGTTTTTACAATTTGTGATATGGACACGGGGTACATCAACAAGAGATCTGTGTCTTGTGTTATGGTCGTGTGTCCTGTTAAGGTTGAAGAGGAAAAGTTTGAGTGGAGGGTTTATGTTTGCGTGTATTATTCTATGTATGTAGTAGGCACATGAATAAGTGTGGATGTTCTTTATGGTGAATAAATGTAGACTTTTGAATAGAGGTGGAGTATGATGTTGAGAGTGGGAATTTGTTATCATTCTGATTGCAGCCTTTTGCTGGGTTATTAGAGGCCTTAGGTGATTTGATGTTGTTGATCCCCATGCACAAATTCCATATGCGAGATAAGGGTAGATGAATGACTTATACAGTGCCAGGAGAGCTGATTGTGGAACATAATACCGAATCTTTGATAGTATGCCTACTGTCTTAGAGATTTTCTTGGAAATTTATTGTATGTGTGTCTGGAATATGAGGCTCTTGTCTAGGTGGATTCCTAGGAATTTTCCCTCTGTGAGTCTTGTGATGGGTGATCCATTTAGTGTTATGTTAAGTGGAACATTTGTAGCTCCTGTTCCAAACTGAATGTAATAGGTTTAGTCAGTATTTAGGTTAAGTTTATTCGTCATCGTCCAGGTAGACATTTTCTGCAGTTCAGCATTGACAGTGTTGGCCAGTATGATTGGGTTTGGGTGTGAGAAGACGTATGTAGTGTCATCTGCAAATAATATGGGTTTGAGTAGCTGTGATGCATTCGGTAGGTCATTGATGTAGATGAGAAAGAGAAGTGGTCCTAGGACACTTCCCTGTGGGACTCCTACTGTGATTGTTTCTTTTATAATTATTTGTATATTTTATAATTATTATGTGTTTATTTTATAATTATTTGTATATTTTATTATAATTATTACACTTTTGCTCGTATTAGATGTAAAAATGTTTAATTTGTATTTATATTATTAATTTCCGAATTAAATATCTGTATCGTTGCACATTCTCGCTATAATAATTATCGTTTCCAGAAGCTGATGGACTCGCTGCCTCCTGTGACTGCATCAGCTCGGCCACTATGATGATGATATGTTTATTAAGAAATAGTTCATTATTTTGGTATGTGTCATAATAAATCTGTAAAACGTTTTAGCTAGAGTTTAAAAATAAATTGTTTACCTAGCACTCATTCATAAATGGAATATTGTTTAATTACGATGAACTACAGGATAGTTAAGCAGCAATTCAGTCATTATATTTAAGTATACTTTACAACGTAAACATATATGCTAACATTCGTATACCGTAACATAACGTTGTATAAGAAACTCAGATTTTTTTTTTTGGTTAAAGGATCGAGTCTCATAAGATGTTATATTTTACTTCTTCCTTGATTTTTTTTGGAGTGTTGGGATGGGGGAAGGAGAGTTAGCAAGTTCCGTGAAAATTCACCTATGTCTTTTTATTTAAAAAATATATACGAGTACTTTTTACCTTTCGAGCAAAAATTTACGAAAGTTTCATTTTTTACCCACAAGTCTCTCAGAATTTACACATCCTTCCAGCTCTTAGGCAGGATTTCTTTTAAATCCTCTAAACTCACAGTCTCAATCTTTTCTCAGAAATCTTTTAAAATATTTATTTATTAATACGCCTTTAATTCCCATACATTATTTATACTAGCTAATTTAATCTGAAAAATAGTTTGAGGGAGTGGAAATGTGCGTGTGGTTGCCCATGTGTGTGATGTGCATGTTTGTGTTTACGTAAATGCTAGAATGAGTGGAGAGGATTGTGTGTGTTGTTTGATACAAGGGATTGTGTGTTCTTATTTACACCCGTGAATACGTATGTGTTGGTGTAGTTGTAGTTTACAGATGTAAATTATGTATGTTCGCTTGAGGAACTTCTTGTATCTTGAAAATACAAGGTGGACCCTTGGACACCAAATTGCACAGCTTGGAAACTCAAGAGCTAACAGCTTCTAACGGCTACTGGTTTCCCACTTAGAAAACGATGGATGTTCATATTACCGGGTCCCAGCCTTGACATCCTACCCTCCATGTGCTATTCCATAACGTGGTCCTTCCCCACTAGCGGCAGCTGACATTCTTAAGAATTATTTTTTATTACATGAGAGGCCCATGTCAGGCCTCTTCCCACGGTACCTGCGATAGGATCGGCAGATAGGGCTCAGCTTTAAAGTTTCATTGTGTAGCTTCTGACTGGAGTAGTCCTCTACCAACTCTTCCCTGCTTCAGTTACTAAATTCTATTCAGCACCTAGCATGGGTGATTTCTGCACTTGCCCAGTTGAGTCTATGTTGAATCTGGTGGGCTTTTTACCTGGATCTCCACTGTGAAGAGTTGGGCCTGTGCTACTTTTTTTGGTTTCAGCATACATCTATCAGCTCGTCTTTTGCTGTGATCTTTTGTGAAGGAGAGACAGCAAAAACCTTTTACTCGTCGTGTGAGGCTTCTCCTGTTGTTAGGTGTTGAGACGTGGGTCCTCATCCCAGATTGCTTCCTCGATGTGTCTACAATCACTGACGTTGGTTTATCTCCCTGACTTCCTTGGAATTAATTAAGGTTCGTCTTTGTAGACAGTGAACGGAGATTCCCAAGTGTCGAGCTCTGGTGATAAGTATGGCTAATTTCTCTGAGAATGACTGCGTTCACGCTTCAAGAATAAAGCGATTTACTGAGAGCATGGGTGGTGTTGGCTTTTCTGTAGAGTTCCCTGCAATCCTTTCTGTTTTTGTTTTTAAGGCTGGCTATGTTGGACCTCAGAGCCATGTGGACTCTGATTCCCAATGAGCTCTGTTTGTTCTGGCATTTTAAGAATCTGTCCACTTTGTGGTCCAAAACTTCCGGAAAATGTGGAGTTCTGTTGGTGCTCTGGCCATGTTTGTATTCCGGGAAATAAAAGGGTAGATGCCGAGACAACGGCAGATGTCAAGGCAAACTCATCTCTCCCATAGCCACCAGTCAGCAGGTGCTCCTGACCCGGTCTGTGTGGCTTATGATGTACAACCGAGCGTAGAGCACCGTTAAGTGTTTGTCCACTAAGATTTTTCGGTTACCAAGGTGCCTGTAAGAATCTCCAGGAACCTTTTGGAGTCTTTTCTTATTATTAGTTTCAAAAGATTTTAACTGATACTTGTTATATTAAGTTTCATTGTGTGTTTGGCAAGTCTTCCCAACGGTCACCACATAGACAACCTTGCCCATTACTAATTGGCATTTCGTTATTAAAATAATACACAGTAGTTTGTTCAAACAATGAGTATATACTCACTATATTTGTCACAGTCTTTCCTGATGTAAGCCATTAACAAGTTTTCATTCATAGAAGCATGTTTGAAATTGTATCATGGACCTTAGTAAGGAATCGTTCAAGACACTGTACACTGTGTACATCAGGCCCATACTGGAGTATGCAGCACCAGTTAGGAACCCACACCTGGTCAAGCACGTCACGAAATTAGAGAAAGTGCAAAGGTTTGCAACAAGGCTAGTTCCGGAGCTCAGGGGTGTGTCCTACGAAGAAAAGTTGAGGGCAGGAGCGCCAGGGAAAACATGATAACGATATACAAAATACTGCGTGGAATAGATAAGATGGACAGAGACAGGTTGTTTCAGAGAGGGGACACAGAAACAAGGGGTCACAATTGGAAACTGAAGACTCAGACGAGTCACAGGGATGTTAGGAAGTATTTCTTCAGTCATAGAGGCTTCAGGAAGTGGAATAGCCTAGCAAGTGATGTAGTGGAGGCAGGAACCATACATAGCTTTAAGACGAGGTATGACAAAGCTCAGGAAGCAGAGAGAGGACCTAGTAGCGATCAGTGAAGAGGCGGGGCAAGGAGCCGAGTCTCGACCCTTGCAACCACAATTAGGTGAGTACAATTAGGTGAGTACTCACACAGATTGCATTTTCTTGGAGTGTAAGAAGGCGTTTGACACAGCTCCACAAATATATTAGTGCAAAAGCTGGAGGACCAGGCAGGGATAACAGGGAAGGCACTGCAAAGGATCAGTGAATACCTGACAGGAAGACAGCAGTGAGTCATGGTACGAGGCGAGGTGTCAGAGTGGACGCCTATGACGAGTGGGGTCCCACAGGCGTCAGTCCTAGGACCGGTGTTGTTTCTGGTATTCGTGAACGACATGACAGAATAGATTCCAAAATGTCCTTGTTTGCAGATGTGAAGTTGATGAGAAGAATTCAATCGGACGAGGACCAGGCAGAACTACAAAGGGATCTGGACAGGCTGCAGGCCTGGTCCAGCAATTGGCTCCTGGAGTTCAACCCCACCAAGTGCAAAGTCATGAAGATTGGGGAAAGGCAAAGAAGATCGCAGATGGAGTACAGTCTAGGGGGACAGAGACTACAAACCTCAATCTAGGAAAAGGATCTTAGGGTGAGTATAACACCAGACACATCTCCTAAGGCGCACATCACCCAAATAACTGCTGCAGCATACCTATCCAAGCACGAAAAGAAAGAGAAATTGCAAATGTTTGCAATAAGACTATTCCCGGAGCTGCGACGCATGTCTTAGGAGGAGAGGTTAAGGGAAATCGACGTGACAACACTGAAGGACAGGAGAGATGGGGGGAATATGATAACGACATATAAAATACTGAGAGGAATCGACATAGTGAACAGAGACAGGATCTTCCAGAGATGGGTCACAGCAACAAGAGGTCACAGTTGGAAGCTGAAAGGTCAGATGAATCACAAGGATGTTACGAAATATTTTTTCAGTCATAAAGTTGTCAGGAAGTGGAATAGTCTGGGAAGTAATGTAGTGGAGGCAGGAGCCATACATAGCTTCAAGAAGAGGTATGATAAAGCTCATGGATCAGGAAGTGCGATCTTGTAGCGACCAGTGAAGAGGGGGGCCAGGAGCTGTGACTCGACCCCTGAAACGACAACTAGGTGAGTACAACTGAGTACCACACACACACACACACACACACACACACACACACACACACACACACACACGAGAGATGGAGGTGATATGATAACGACATGTAAAATACTGAGAGGAATCGACAAGGACAGAGATAGGCTGTTCCGGAGATGGGACAGAGTAACAAGGGGTCACAGATGGAAGTTGAAGACTCAGATGAATCACAGGGATGTTAGGAAGTATTTCTTCAGTCACAGAGTAGGAACAGTGGAATAGTCTGCTAAGTCACGTAGTGGAGTTAGGATCTATACGTAGTTTAAATAAGAGGTATGATAAAGCTCAAGAAGGAGGAAGAGTGACCTATTAGAGACCAGTGAAGAGGCGGGGCCAGGAGCTGTGACTCGACCCCTGCAACCACAACTTGGTGAGTACACATACACACACACACACACACACACACACACACACACACAACAATATTCAATACATCTATCGAAACAGGGAGATTGCCTGAGACATGGAAGACAGCAAATGTAGTCCCAATCTTTAAAAAAGGAGACAGACATGAAGCATTAAACTACAGACCAGTGTCACTGACATGTATAGTATGCAAAATCATGGAGAAGATTATCAGGAGAAGAGTGGTGGAACACCTAGAAAGGAATGATCTCGTCAACAGCAGCCAACATGGTTTCAGGGACGGAAAATCCTGTGTCACAAACCTACTGGAGTTCTCTGACATGGTGACAGCAGTAAGACAAGAGAGAGAGGGGTGGGTGGATTGCATATTCTTGGACTGCAAGAAGGCGTTTGACACAGTTCCACACAAGAGATTGGTGCAAAAACTGGAGGACCAAGCAGGGATAACAGGGAAGGCACTACAATGGATCAGGGAATACTTGTCAGGAAGACAGCAGCGAGTCATGGTACGTGGCGAGGTGTCAGAGTGGGCACCTGTGACCAGCGGGGTCCCACAGGGGTCAGTCCTAGGACCAGTGCTGTTTCTGGTATTTATGAACGACATGACGGAAGGAATAGACTCTGAGGTGTCCCTGTTTGCAGATGACGTGAAGTTGATGAGAAGAATTCACTCGATCGAAGACCAGGCAGAACTACAAAGGGATCTACACAGGCTGCAGACCTGGTCCAGCAATTGGCTCCTGGAGTTCAATCCCACCAAGTGCAAAGTCATGAAGATTGGGGAAGGGCAAAGAAGACCGCAGACGGAGTACAGTCTAGGGGGCCAGAGACTACAAACCTCACTCATGGAAAAAGATCTTGGGATGAGTATAACACCAGGCACATCTCCTGAAACGCACATCAATCAAATAACTGCTGTAGCATATGGGCGCCTAGCAAACCTCAGAACAGCATTCCGACATCTTAATAAGGAATCGTTCAGGACCCTGTACACCGTGTACGTTAGGCCCATATTGGAGTATGCGACACCAGTTTGGAACCCACACCTAGCCAAGCACGTAAAGAAACTAGAGAAAGTGCAAAGGTTTGCAACAAGACTAGTCCCAGAGCTAAGAGGTATGTCCTACGAGGAGAGGTTAAGGGAAATCAACCTGACGACACTGGAGGACAGGAGAGATAGGGGGGACATGATAACGACATACAAAATACTGAGAGGAATTGACAAGGTGGACAAAGACAGGATGTTCCAGAGATTGGACACAGTAACAAGGGGACACAGTTGGAAGTTGAAGACACAGATGAATCACAGGGAGGTTAGGAAGTATTTCTTCAGCCACAGAGTAGTCAGTAAGTGGAATAGTTTGGGAAGCGATGCAGTGGAGGCAGGATCCATACATAGCTTTAAGCAGAGGTATGATAAAGCTCACGGTTCAGAGAGAGTGACCTAGTAGCGATCAGTGAAGAGGCGGGGCCAGGAGCTCGGACTCGACCCCCGCAACCTCAAGTAGGTGAGTACAACTAGGTGAGTACAAAAGGGTCCTCGGAGCAAGCGATCACGTGGTATTCTGAGTTTTGACAACAGTTACAAGTGGATAGAGAAGCAGGAAGGGCAGGACGAATGAATCCAAACTACAAGAGAGGGGACTACATGGGCATGAGAAACTTCCTGTATGAAGTTCAGTGGGACATAGAACTGGCAGAGAAATCAGTAAATGAGACAGAATATATGACAATTTGCAAGGCAGCATAGGAGAGGTTTGTACTCAAGGGCAACACATATAACGAGAAGGACAGGACGAGCCCTTCGTTCTCCTGGAGGTGAAGAGATTAAAATCAAATGCAATACAGTACCGATGAAGTATAGGAGGCATAGGATTCAGGAGAATAAGGAGAGCAGGTGAGCATGAAATGAATATGCACAGGT